>NW_009600960.1:3725-31385 GCF_000690535.1 Cariama cristata
ATAGTCTCAAACTGCACCAGGGGAAGTTCAGGCTAGAAATGAGGAGGCATTTCTTCAGAGAAAGGGTCATTAGGCATTGGAATGGGCTGCCCAGGGAAGTGATGGAGTCACCATCCCTGGAGGTGTTTAAGAAAAGACTGGACATGGCACTTAGTGCCATGGTCTGGTTGACATGGTGGTGTTAGGGCAAAGGTTGGGCTTGATGATCCCAGAGGTCTCTTCCAACCAAATCAATTCTGTGATGCTGTGATTAGAGTCACTGTAGGCATGGACTGAAATGAGGTCCACAAATGGGTATATACTTACATTTATGTAAGGGTGCATACCCGAGCTATATGGCTAAGCTACAGTTACAGTCAGGGGAAACCTTTGTCTAAACACAGGCAACCTCCTAGGGTATTTGACATATCTTTATAGAGCTGCATGATAAAAAAGAGAATTTTGCTCTACCTGAGTAGCAACTTGGGGCTTGATATCCTGGAGAATCTTAAGCAGTATTTGACATATATGCTTAACAACTGAATTGATCTCCTAGTATATCCAGTCAGTGGAGACCAAGAAGTGGTTCTGCAGACCAAATGTATCTATTTTAAGATGTGCTGAACAGAATATTCTACTAGTTTCAAACTGAAGCATTCCAGAAGGGTAAATGTCTCTTTTAGTTCCCACATTGTATCTGCCAACCTCATGCAAATGTCTTGGAGACCTTTCGGTGTCAGGAATAGTACTAGCCATTTAATCAGGCAACTGAATCAAATCCTGGATTTTCTTTGGTGAAAATTACACTTAGACCAGACGTACACACTTGCGTATAGGAACCTACAATTGGATGTCTGAATCTGAATCTAATTCTTCACTATAACTTTAACCTCCATTATGCACAACAGAGTTCACCTCTGCATGGGCAACAGTTATTTTAATACATTTGTGAGGTCTGATTTAAAGGAAACAAATTGCTTCAGGATGAGTTCCTACTTCAGTACAGCACAATGTGAAAATCAGTAGCAATACAAAAACCAACACACTTTCCACTAAAAATCAGACACTTGTATATCTATCACGCAATAAAAGAAGATAAAATATTTATAGAGGGGGTCCACTTGGAGCACAAGGATTTGTTGCTGAGGTATTACATGTGCCAGTATGGATGCTGGGATACCACTTGGCCAATATTACTAGAATGAAGTAAAACTTCACTGAAGATGCTAGAATTTAAAGCAGAAAAGACTGACACACCAATGAAAGGTAAAAAGGAACATGATTACTAAAGTTCATTCTTCTATACTGTTCTCTGCTTACCTTTGTCATTCCTAAAGTGGTAAGGTACATGCACATATAGCTAATCTTGACCTGTAGCTACACGAACAAGAAAACTACATCAGAAATGGCAGAAAGAAGAAACATTATAGATAACAAAAGGAAATTAATAGCATAATTGGTCCCCAAGGTAGAACTTAATCAGGGCAAGATTTTGTAAACAATAAGATTATAAAGTCAGCAAGACCACAGCTGGTGGGGTAAGGGTAAGCAGGAGTGTGTTACTTATTTGGAAGCAGATCACCATGGTAAAAGGAAAGAACTCAGATGGGGAGAAAGAGAGGAAAGAGAATACAACAGGAAGTTAATCTTGTTATTGAGCTGTGTGTGGGGTATTGGCAATGCAGCCTAAGCCAGACCACCTCAGTTTGGAGCATACATTGATCTGAGATACGAATATCTGACTTCTTTACTCACAGTAGGCCTGGAGTTCTCTCCTTAATGTCAGAATTTCTAACATAAGAACAAGTAGGAAACAGAAATTTTTGGTCTTTTACCTGTAAAACTCACTCTGTTTCTTGTTGTCAAATGGACATACATTGATATACATAACTGAAGTGGCTAGTTTAGGTAATTCATTTTCCTGAGGTTAACATTACCTTTGTTTTCTCTGTCTCTCTCTCTATTAATTCTTGAACATATTGGCAATATGTATGGGTCAGATTCAAAGTGATTTTAAGACAAATAAATTTAGCATTTACAGATTCATGTTTATAGAGGAGCTAGATATCCAAACTGTCACTATCCTGCTTGGCTCCTAGTTGCCTCTTTTGCAAAGAGAGACACAAGAACTTGAATACATTAGCAAAAATATTACCCATTTTCAGGGAAAAACAAGCTCATCTAGGTAACAGAGCAATATTGTAATTGTGCAGTTAGATCGAGGCCAAAGAGTTGTAAATTTCACTGCTAACTCTGCAAGTAGCACTGATGATTCATTAAGTTAATGTCTCATTATCCAATCTGCTGTACAGTTATATTAACCCTATTGTGAATAGTAATTTGTGATAGATATCTAATAGCCCTGTAAAAGAACAGATCCATGTGTTGTAGTCACTATGAACGTTTACAAAGAAAATATGGGCCTTCTCAAATAGTTTGTAAGCAAACTATGTGAGCAGAGACAATAAAATGTTAACATGAATGAATAAGGAGAAACACAGAAAAACATGACTAAGACTGATGTATCTCAAGACAGTTGTGCTTCTATTGGGTCTTAGGAAGTACTAAAGGTGCCACAAGAATGTAGTATTGCAGCTTTTTATGAAGTGGTCTTCCCATAATAGGAGCTCAACACAAAGGAAAGCAGAGGGCATATAAGGGTTGCTGAAATAGAAATAACAATTTGACAGGAAAAGAATACCTGTAATAACACCTGAAAATTTAATAGAAACTTTTTCTTCATGAAACTGAATTGCGTGAAATTGAATGCAAATCTTTAAAAAAGGCTAAATAATATATTGCGTGTTTATATGCAAGCATAAAATAAAAAGTTCATTAGAACAGAATATACAGGGGTGTGCTGATTTCCACCAGCAGTTACCATTATAAATCAATCTATTTGGCTTATAACAGCAATTCATCTTTCATCTTGTCTTCATCACCATGATATCTGAAGGTCTGTGAGTATTCAAGCAGCTAACAAACACATATAACTTGGACACTAAATAACACACCTCAGTCAGAGATGGAATTACTCATTGATAAATTCACTCTAATAGTCTTTTTGACACTCATGTTTATTTCTCATAAAAGCAGAAGAAAAGCAAAAAATTATTGTAAAATCCTCTCTGTATGTTTCCATGCACCATATAATAAGTAATATATCACAACTGAAAACAATACTGACAAAATGACTATAGAATAAAGGAGGACAGATATGCAGTTACATTTCTTTTATGACCCAGCATTATCTAACTGGTCACATGTCCAGATTCTCCTCTGTGCTTCCTGGGGCCTCTGACAGCAGAATATCCTGATGGAATTCAAGCGGCACAGCGAGACTGTTGTTGCTTCTCAGGAACGGGAGTGGAGGGAGAGCAGGTAGTAAATTATGAGACTCTCTGCATTAGGTGTGCAGAAAATAACCAACAGGTGGATTTTTTTTCTTTTCTTTTAATTCTCAATTTTTTGGTTCACCCACTGTTGTTTTCTAAGAGTGGCCCTGTCTGATCCATTGAGTCTGTTCTCAGCTTCAAAGCGAAATATGTGTGGCTGTTCCTACATGTAGGACTTTATATGTGATCATCTTTTCTTGAAAAGTCATTCAGTCTTGTTAGTAATGTTGACTGCACTTTCACTCTCCTAGGTCTCTGAAAACGGAATTGAAGGGATGGTTCTGACACTTACAATTTTTGACTTATTTCTGTCTATAAAAAGGACAAGATAGTATATAAGTAGGTGCTACTTTGAGCATATCTTACCAATTGAAGCACTTCTCTGTAAGGAAGTGTTCCTTTAAAGCCAGACTGACACCTTTGCACAGCCTCCCTAATACATCCTATGACTGCTGAGCTAAACCAGCTTGATGATAATGATGCTTAGACCTTGGCAGTCAACCAAGTCCAAAATGCATTTACTAACAGTTCAGCTTTTCAGAACCTATGTAAAGAAACAATGTCCTTGCACAGATGAATGCTTTGTATTGCCTCCAGATTTAGAGGAGTTACCCGTTTGGACATTTATCTGTGCCATTTGTTCAGACATGTCACTATAATAAAAGAAGATATCAGATGAGACATCACTAGATTGGGTTGAGACATGTGGATATATAGATATAGATATATAGTGTGATTTATTTTCTTTCTGAATTCTTAATTTCTGCAAGCCACTTGCTAGCTAGTTTTTAACCTTTGAGTATTGTTTGAATGAAAGAGAAATTTCAAAAATATTCCTCAATGTGAGGTGATATTAAGAAAATAATTAAAATAACCAAGTAGCAATGCAAATACGTAAGTAACCATCACAGGGTTATATCAAGTTTATGTGTTTTGCGGTAGTTTAATATTATTCCAATCCTTTCAAGTTTTCTCTTCAATTTACGAAAACACATTTTATCAGTGGTTTCTGAACTGATACTATCAAATCAGTTCAACTCTTGCACTAAATTTCTATGTCCAAAAATCACTGCAAAGTTTAAATAAACTATTAGCCAAATTTATTTGATTTTTAGGTGCATTAAAAATACAAAATGCACAACTGTTTTCTCATAGGAATATATTTAAGTATATATATAGTGAAGTATCTTTGCTAATAATTAGTTTCCCTTATCACTGGAACACTGGTTTGTATTTTATTCACTGTATGGCACATACCATTGCTTAAAAAAAGAACAACATTTATTTTTATGCAGTATATCGCACGTTACATTTCAACAACAGTGGCATGGCATCTTTCTTAACTTTTCACTGACTTAACTGAGAAAATAGATACGTACCAGGCTGTGTTTACAGAAGGTACACTATCTTTTCCTAGGATTGGTATAAATGCAGAAAAGGGAGGTGCAATACACCTGTTAAGTTTCTGTTAAGTTTCCTGTTCTGGATGATCGGGGTACCCAGACTGTAGGATGAATTTCAGCATGCACTTGGCTGGCAAACAGAGCACAGGTAGCGTTTACACCTCACTTAGCACTTCACCAGGTGAAGCTATACATTTTAACATTCATTAAAGCATCTTTGTACCGTGCTTCTTTGCATAGTATAAAACACATTATGGCATCTTCTGTGCTACGATCTCTAATTAGTTTAACATTTTTGTGTGTGTTTGTTTTTTGTTTGGTTGTTTTTTTTTAAATTATGTGTATCCCTAGTTCTGTTTGATTTGCTTCCAACCACAGAAGAATTATCATTTTAATGTTACTCAATTGCAAAATAAGACTAACACATTTAATGGACAAATGAATATTTATAGCTTATATTGCTTAATGATTTTATGTTTCATTCCCATTTGCAATGACATCTCTTTCTACTTTTTGAAAATGTAAAGAAAACTAACAATGAGAGTAAATCTAGTATTTTTACTTCATTGACATCTAAACTACCATTACTGTCGTTAATTCCTCTCAAACAGAAAGTTTTGTACTTGACAGGACAAGGTGCAGAGGCTTTTCCGTAATAGGGAGAATGGACTATTGTAGGCCTATACACATTATAAAATACTCCAGAACTAATTTTCATGTGTTAAGGAGGCAAATTGCAATGTGGAAGCAGGGGTAAAGATTCCTGTTTATTGATGAAACTGCAAATTCTATATATCTTTAACTATGCATTGAGAGAGAGAAAGAATGTGTGTGTGCTTATGTGTGTGTGTATATATATACATATACGCATGTATATGTACAGGAAGTAGTAAAAGGTTACTATGGTAATAGCAGCTCCTAATTAAAACAGCATTATTTGTCCTACAAATGCATGTACTTTTGAAGCAGTTTTCTAAAAGAAGCTTTTTTTTAGCTCTTGGACAAGATAATGACAACTCCTTTCTGAATCAGAAAAGGAAAAGCTGCTGTGCATCTAAGTATATGAACAGCAGCAATCCAAATTACAGACATGAAGGGTTCAAACTGTTAAAATTCATTGGTATAGCTTGTACGATCAGAGGAAAAAAATCTTAATGAAAGCATTTTAAATTCAACTGACCTTTTCCATGTCTGTCTTTTTTTGTTAAATGAATCCTTCCAATGGGCAGGAAACTTACAAAGCTCAGCTATTTCCTGGTGAAATATAATAAAAAAAAATTCATGCTTGCAGCATTCATTTACCTGTATCAATGTTTTTGGATGCTAAACACCAGACAAAAGGTACAGACTGTGTTAACACATTCTGCTAATCAATCTCTCATTCTATCAAATATGCAAAAACTCTCCTCCCCCCCAAACCAACTGCCTTTACTGTTTATGATGGTAAAATTGAGTTAATTCTACGATTATCCCTAAAACTAGTACAGACTTTGATATAGGGCATACTGTACCCTTCCATGTAGGGCATACTGTCCCCTTCCCCTTACATCTGATTCATAAAATTCATATCTGCATAACTGCTGAGATTAATTATTTAATCACTAAAGCTATATTGAGGTTAAATATCATAGAAAAAAATTCCTAGAGGTGAGGAATTCCTTTGTGTTAAAGATGGTGACATAATATCCTGACAGTAACTCCAAGGAATAATGAGTCTTTGCTAAAAAATAGCTACAAGAAAAAAAAATCTCTAAATCGCAGCAAAACTTTACAAAATATATTCTAAAAGTATGCCTACTAGAAGTCAATGACAAAACATACATTTTTTAAATATTTCTTATCAATCTAACATCAGAACTTTTTAGTCAACTGCACAAATATTTTTGATGTCCTGGAGTTTGTTTATTTGCTTTTGATTGTCAATGATATCAAATAAGAAATATGTGCACAGGAAAAATGTTTTGCTTATAAAATCTGAGTCAAACAAAAGTGTATCTGCACTACCTGGCAGTCAAGAGTAAATATCAGGAAGCAAAATGAAACTGGGGGATACTCAGGGAAGTGGCACCACTGTGCTACTTTCCATCTTAATCTGCAGAGGTTATTCCGTGTATGTCTTCAGAGTAATCAGGAGCAGCAAGAGGCAAAACCACTGGGTTATTCAAGAGAAGAAATCTTTTCATTGGGTAAAAACAGTAACATAATGCTGTATAGATTAATATGGACAATAATTGTGCAGTAGTTTTTTTGTTCTCGAAGTCCATTGCATTTACAAACTGTCAGTGTAGCAGACAGCTTAAGTATATCCTTGAGGTACAGAGATTTTTAAGTCCATCCTCCATACTACAATTGTTTACAAGGAATACCTGCTAAAAATAACTTAAGGCAAACATATTCACACTGAAATTATTCATTGCAATTTTAACAAAGAGTTAACACAACATCAAAATGAATTGGGTCAATAGCCTAAATATCTCTGTCTTCCTCTTTCAGAAACAGAATAGAAACATCTGCTATTATTGCCATATTATTCATATGTATATTTGCATACAAATTGTCATTATTCAGTTATTCAGTAACAAAACAATAATGACCTCTTATGTCTTAGAAAGATCAAGTCCAAGTCAATACTTTTTACTTTTCTACCAGAAATTCAAACACTTGACATACTTGTATTATTTTTCCGGCAAACTTTAACTTAATACAGACAAGTTACACAAATCATTTTATTCAACAAACAAATAGAAAATATATGAATATTACAATTATTAGATTTTTCTTTGTTGTAGAGAGTAAGTAGTATTTACTCCTTTAACAGTACACAAGGGAAGACAATGAGAGATTATGTTTTTGGCTATGCTGTTAACAAAGCCTGATTAACAAAGTGAAATATCACAACAACGAAATGTCAGATATTGATTATTACTGATTTTTCTTCAGGAATGTCAAATGGGATGATTACCTGCAAATATCTGGGACTTGTGGCCTCAATTACTTTACTTACCATGCAATGGAACTATGAAGGTTTTTATTTTATGTCATTGGACTATTGCAGAAAAGCAGTGAAAATTAAATGGGCTTGGGAATGTGAAAACAAGAAGCAAAAAGTTTTTATCTCTCAATGGTTTTTTGCTCTAACAAAATAAAATATGATCTGAAAGAGGAAAGGGAGAGAAAAATAGTATATGAGACTGATGATGGGTATTATGCTTTCTGCATACGGCTAAGCTGTACTCTTATGATCAGCCACAATCATGGACAGATTCGTCCTTAGAATACTGAGTTACAGTAGATACTGTCAGACTTCTGAGGCAGAATTGCTTTCAGTGTGCTTCTCATATGCAGAAAGGAATAATCTGAGAATTATCTGTAAGAGCAACTGCATGTTCTTTCAAAATTTTCCCGTTCTTTGCAAACCTGCAAAGGAGAAAACAACATTTCTTCTTTTGCAAGGAACACAAATCCACTTCCTCCCTCTTCTTCACAGTAGAATATTTCCACATCAGGTTTTTCTACTCTCTTGTGCACTGAGAATTTAGAAGTACATAACCCCCGGATATCTGAAGGAGGTAGGAATCCTTGGGTTTTTTGCTGTTCTCCTTCATGTCTATGTGAGAGAAGTTAGAACTTTCATCCTCAATACTTATATTGCTGTTGTGTCCCAAGGTTAAAGTCCATCAGTGGTTCTTTATACTAGCTCTCCTGCAGAGCTACGAAAACTAAGCTTGTGGCTAAAATGCCGTTACTTGACATGTTAACTAAAACTATACTTGTACAGGAATATTTTAAGCATTTTAAAGGCTTCTTTAATGTAAATGACATCATACAGTTTACATAGTAGAATTTATGTTTTCAATAATATTGTTTATTTATAGAAACCTGAGATAGATTGGCATTTACTAACACGCAAAATGTTTGAGATACCATTTCCTGGGATTTTGGAATTTATATACATATATGTGTGGATAGATAGATAGATAGACAGACAGAATGCATAGTTCCATTTTTACAGGTAAAAAGAAAATAATTTACGATATAAATAAGATGCAGTACCAAGTTTTATCCTTGTTTGAGGTTTTGAATTATTTTTTTCAGGGGGAATCAAGACTGTTCTCAAATATTGTTAGAAATGCTTCAGATAAATGATGAGTGAATATTTTAATCACTTGGTATGTAGACAATGAAAATACCTTTTCATTGTACACATAAAGGAATTACTAGTTACAAGTGTTAAATTTTCTTTTCAAGGTACTGCATTATTTTGTTGTCAGTTTCATATATTGATGTTTAGTCTCTTGGATGCTCATCTTTACCACAAAAGTAAATATAGGTATCTTGGGTTAAGTTTGTTGGTTGATTTTTGGTTTTGGGTAGTTTTGCTTTTTTGCTTGTTTTTTTTTTATAGAATTAATCCTATGTAATGCATTTCATGCTAATACACTATACTACATGACTGTACCTCATTAAAACAATCCCTTTGGTATAAAATAACACAGTATTTCTTACAGAGTATTACTCAGGAATCATAGTAGTTGTAGAAACAACCAATTTTCTATCTAACACAAGTGTATAAGTCAATGGTAGTTGGACTCAAACACAAGTGTAAGTGGAAATATATTTTTCTGTTGCATGCTGTTCGTATTTGTGGTCACTCTAGGCCTCTCAAAAGGTAATTATTAAAAAACTTATTTTGCAAAGATTAAAAAAAATGAATGTCTATCTGCATTGTGGAAATTGTCAAAAGAATAAAAAATAGAGGTAAAACTGACCTTTTGTTCTGATACAACAAAGACTGCAGATAAGAGGATCTAAGATATATATTTCTATATCAGATTTACAGTAGGTGAATTCTCTTCAATTTTTATTAATTTGTGGGTTTTATTGTGGGAAAGTTTATTTTTTAAATAAACTTGTTCACTATTCGAAATTCACACTAATTTTTTTTTTTAACTAATGAGTTCAGACTCTGACACAGAGTAATAAAAATAGTCTGATACCCGACAATATGGCAAACAAGCATTTGTACAACATTTTTCAATATACAGGACAAATAATATCTACACTAGAATTCCTATACCGATATTGCTACATCTCTGTGTTCAGTGCTGGGGCCTCAGTCATATTTAGAAATCTTTCTAAAGTTCATTATTTTTTGTATAAATCTTTCTCAGAAGTCAAATCAGTAATTTAGAATCCTTCATCCTCAAAACATAGCTGGTAAAATCCGGAAATTAAAAAAAAAATAAAAAAGTAGACATAGCAATTGAAAAGAAATTCATCAAATATTCTTACGTGGAATTCATTTGGTCAACTGCATATGTCTAGCTTTAGAGTGGAATTCACTTCTTCCTAAGGTAGTAATTTAAAGATGTATCACACTCTAAAAATTGCTTATTTCTCTCTTTTGATTTAAAAGGTTTCTTAGGGTGACTAGCTCAGATTTAGAAATTAGTACTGTAGATAAATAAAATTAGGTGAGAGGATTATATTTGCATATAGCACTTCTACTAAGGAAGGTCCTTGAGATACCACTAAAAAGTGGGAGGATATTCCTGGGAAGTATTGTGATACATTTTCCTAAGAATTAAGGCACACTCGGGCACTTGCAACTCCTCTGTGTTTGAGACTGGGTAATGGGTCAGTGATTCTCTGTTCTACTTCTGCCCTTGGAAGAGAATACATTCTATATGAAACATTCAATAATTGGTATTACCCAGTCAAATACTTTCCATGTGAACATAGTGACTGAAAAAGGTAAGAACAAAGAAGCACTTCTTTAGAATTAGTTTTTAATGAGAAATAGAAGGGATTTGGGTGTTCTTAAGACATTTTTGAAAACCTGATAAGCTGCAGTTCTATATGTACGAAACCTATACCTGTTTTTTTGAGGAAGCTGAAACTGAACATAAAGTCTGCAATGGTGACAATATCTGGACTCCTGAGACTCTTCTTTCAAATTCAAGTCAGGATAGGGAATCCAGTCTTTCTTAGTATTTCAGAAAAAAATAATGAAATTATGTGTGAGGATATTGGGGAGAAACATGCTCAGGTAAAAAGAAATGCACTAATAATCCAAAGAAGTAGATTTTTTTTTTTTCTGTTTTGTTTCGTTTTTGTCAATTTTTTTATGCAATGACTCTGTTAACTCATTGGAGATTAACTCAAATTGATGTTAGAGCAGCTCTGAACACAATTTGACCAACAAGAGGTAACACAGTTGTCTAGCTATTCATTTGAGATGATGAACTTAATTATATTTTAAGAAGCTTTCTTCCTGTTATTTTCCCTGCATTCTCATCTGTTAAAAGTAGATACATTTAGTATTTTACCATTTTCCCAGCATTTAGTATTCTTCTGAGACTATTCTTTTAGTACACATAAAAAATATTTCAGAACTGTTAAAGAATGGCATTGTCATCAGCGAAGATGCTGCTCATATTTAAAGCATGTGCTACTTCATTAGTTTTAGATTTTTGTTCTGCTACTGACAGATGGCTTCAGTTAAATGGATATATTCGCTCATTCAAATGTGTATGTGTGTGTAAAAAAGGGAGAAAATAAATATTGCTTTATTGAAAACAAATAAGGAAACCCTAATTATCAGATCAGGACATCTGAAGAATAACTATTTTTTATCCTTACCTTCAAAAAAACAGAAAGATATACACAGCTGTATTATCATTTATCAATATAGACAGAGAGTTTGACAAAAACAGTATAACAAAGAGAACTATATTTTGATAATAAAGCTACAGTATGGATCCAGATTCTCAGATGTTTTGTTTTTCTGAGAAGGATTTGCTTAGTCACTTCTGACAGTATTATCTGCTAAAATCAGATTATTAAAATCAGATTATCAAGATCAGGTGTTAGTAAAGAATGACTTAAATGAACCTAGAGAGATTGTAGGAATAAAAGGAATAGCATTTCAAAATAAATGAAGAAGAGAATCTGACAGAATTGCAAGAAGCAAAGGAGAAAGAGCAATGGAAAACTTTATTGTGAAGTTAAAGAGAAATTAAGAAGATTTGAGAACAAGAGTGAAATGTAAGATAGTGCAAAAGTAAACAAGGAAAAAGCTGAAATGTAGAGGTATATGGAAGTTCCTAGCAGCAAGGGAAGGGAAGAGAAAATGGTTGTAAAGTAAGGAGAAATAGTGAGAAAAGGGACATAATATAGAAAAGCAAAGAAGGAACTGGAACAAGGACTGTAGAGAAGGCAGAAGGTTGTAGGAAGGAGATTTAAACTGTGCAAGAAAAGCCTGATTAGTTAAGTGTGTTTACCTAGCTAATTAAATAACTCTTGATATAGTTTCCAGTACTTACTCAAGTCACCTACTTTCTTTTCATCACTGTATTTGCTGTTTCTTAATTGCCTGGGTGTCACTGGTTAATAAAGGTGATTTTCAGAGTTTATGTCTCAACTGGACCGTATCTTGATGATCTTTCTGAATCTCTAAAGAGATTCTAATTCAGAAGTGGAATCAAGAGCTTGTGTCTACTATTCCAGCATGTGTGAACAATGAACTACCTACTTAAAACTTGCTGGAATTTTCCAGAGATATTTTGGAAAATATTTATTTAGCATAATTTGAAATGTGTACAAGGTAGATACACGGATTTAAATAGGCTTGATCTATTTCTGATCAACACACTTGAAGTAAGATTCATTTTATCACACTTCAGGTGTTAGATTTACTTCCAGATTGTCAACACTTAAATTTAGGTGTTTAAATATAAGTCATTGGGATTTTTAAGTTCTGTTATTGTATGTACAGTTAATACAGTCTGTAAAGCATGGAAAATTGTACAGTTGATAGACTATACTTAAATAAATTAGTTTTCATGGAATGGTTACTCCGCATATACTATAGGTACTCAAATGCAAGTGTCTAATCTGGAACTGAAAACACCCATAGGACTTGACGAATTTTCTTAAGTAGCTCATGTGAGATTTCTTAATGAACCCTGCTGGGCTTCCAGCTCCCATTTTAGAAGGACTGGGTTCTCTCATGAGCCTTGTGTTATACTTTCCAGTCTTGTACATGTGCCCTTGGATAACCTGGGGCATCTTAAATGTTGCCAGACACCTATGTTTAGGTAACTGAACCAGCCATCAGTTATCTATGCCCTGAATGTCTTTATCTGAATTAATCACCAAGGCTTCCTTTATAATTAATGAAGGGAAATGGGCACTTCTAAGGAGCAATATATCCGACCTATTTTTAAGATAAGGTGAATTTTATTTTACAAGAGCCTATTTCTTTTCAGTCAGGACAATGGAAGCCTAGGGGAACTAACCTGAATATAAGGATGTACATTATAGAAGTCTAAATTTAGTTGAATGAGTCTTGTCCTGTCCTGTCGGGATATCTTGTAAGGACAGTATGACTGCATATAAGTATTCAATCATCAGATCAATTTCTTTTCAATAGAATAGACAAACAAATAAGCTAGGCAAACCAGTGGAAAAGACAGACATATTAATCCATTTGTGATTTATGTTAGACAGTAGGGGATACAGAGCAATTTTTCTTTTGCATACCAGGTAGCACACAATTCACTAAAGTTACTAAATGAGAAATCAGAGTTTTTCCCTTTTTTAGGGAACACTCATATGCAGTTTTTACAAGACAGTATTTCACCAGAGAACAGAGCAATGCAAAGTCTAATTGGAGGCCAATGACTAGCAGTGCACTCCAAGGATCAATACTAGGTCCAATCCTGTTTAACATATTCATTAATGATCTGGATGGTAGGGCAGAGGGTACTCTGAGCAACTTTGTAGATGACATTAAACTGAGAGGAGTGACCAACATGCCAGAGGATTGTGATGCCCTCCAGAGGGACCTTGACAAACTGGTAAGAATAACCCTGTGCACCAATATATACTGGGGCCAGCCAGGTGGAAAGTAGCTTGGCAGAAAAGTACCTGGGGGTCCTGGCGGACACCAAGTTCAACATCAGGCAGCAATGCACTTTTGCTTCAAAGAAGGCTAACGGTATCCTAGGATGCATTAGCAGGAGTGTTGCCAGTAGCTGAAGGGAGGTGATCCTCCCCATCTACTCAGCACTGCTGAGGCCAAACCTGGAATGCTGCGTCCAGTTCTGGGCTCCTCAGTACAAGAGAGACATTAACGTGTTGGAGATAGTTCAACAAAGGGCCACAAAGATGATGAAAGGACTGGAGGATATGTCTTATGAGGAAAGGCTGAGACATCTGGGACTGTTTAGCCCGGAGAAGAGAATGCTCAGGGCGGATCTCAACAATGTATATAAAAACCTCAAGGGAGAGTGTGAAAAGGACGGAGCCAGGCTCTTTTCAACGGTCCCCAGTGACAGGACCAGACGCAATGGGCACTCAGGCTCTTTTCAATGGTCCCCAGTGACAGGATCAGACGCAATGGGCACAAACTGAAACACATGAGGTTCCTTCTGAACATAAGGAAACACTTTTTTACTATGATGATAATGGAGCGCTGAAATAGGTTTACCAGAGACACTGTGGATTCTTCATCCTTGGAGACATTCAAAAATCCATCTAGACGTGATCCTGGGCAACAGACTTTAGGTTGTCCACCTTGAGCAGGGGGATTTGACCAGATGACCTCTGGAGGTTCCTTCCAACCTCGACAGTTCTGTGATTCTGTGAAAAGGTTATATACAAAGATTACAGAAGGTGAAGTGACTTTCTGAAAGTCATTAGCACAGCTAGGGTTAGAAAGGATGACTTCTATTTCCTAAACAACTATCTGTACACCAAACTTCTAAATGTCAGTACCCAACAGTGGTTCCTGTCATTGCTGGGGTGTGTGTTTATGTCACTAGCCTTGTTTTCTAATAGTCTACATTTTAGTTTCCACATGTTTTAACACAGTCTGTTTGGCCTATCTTTTCTTTCAGCAGTTTTCAGGGAAGGATCCTGGGTTTTGGCAGTTCTCTGTGGGTTAATTTTGCATATTTAAGCAGGGATAATTGGCAGGGGTGAGGAATAGGAGGGAAGAGAATTTAATAGCTCTTCCCATCCAAACAGGTTTTTTTTTGTGGGATTATTCATTTGCTTATTTGTTTTGGGTTTGTTTTTGTTAAATCTGGATTCCTGATGCCAGTTGCTTCTGGAAGCTTCCAAGAGCTCCTGCCAGTAATGGCCAGTAATGACCAGCCATTCCCTGATAGGTTGGTTCTTGCTTTGAGAGGCCCTGCTTCTCCTGCTGTGGCTGATGGGACATGGGAGACCCTGGGCCTGGCTGCTGAACTGGCAAGTTTTATCTAAACAAAATACACATTAAGTGTATTGCAAAAGCTGATGCAAATGATTTGAGCCTGTGCTGATTTTGATGTGGACTTAAGTCGGTTTTCTCTGAATTTTTTTCTTTTAGTCTGATGATTTGAACCTGTGCTGATTTTGATGTGGACTTAAGTTGGTTTTCTCTGAATTTTTTTCTTTTAGTCTTGAAGATTTCATAAACATTTCTGAATGCAAACAAAATAATAACTTGACCGTTTTTTGTATCACGTGGTGCCGTTTAAGAGATAGCACATGGTAACAGGCAACTGTGAGGTATATTAGGGCATACATGGTCAGAGGGTAAAACCAGTGGCAAAGCAATGCTATAAGAAAATTACCATCCAACAATTACCACTAACTAAACTGTATGAGTTTTAAACAAAGCATTTGCAAGAACGTGTCCTTGTAATATTCATGTAATATATGTAGCAGTTTTACAGCTTTTAAGGAAGGATGAAATTACTTCACCCCATTTTATCATACATTGAAAAAAATGCAAATGCTGCTTCCAGAAGACTGAAATCTTCAGGTTTATGACTAAATGACAGATGATTAACATAAAGCCATCACTGTAGTGATCACAGGCCACTCTCCTTGATTAAAAAGCAGGCAACAAAGTACCATTGTGAAATGTAAAGACTGTATCTTTGCACCAGTAAGTTATCTACATAAAGGTGAGATTGCTAAGCATCTAGACTGATCATCTATCAATGACTTCATCCCAGTCACAGTTAAGTCAAAAGGCTGCTGTTTAAATAGGAGGAGCTGCCTCTTAAGTAAGTGATCCTCTTCCACAATGTCAGTTGCAGTAGCATGATTCCTGTCCAAGAATGAGCACTTTACCTGGGTAACAAGATTTCAGGAAGATGTTTCGGTTTTTCTTTAAATATTCTCTTCACACTTTTCTGCTGCACTTGGCATTTTGTCCTAAAAATGGGAGATTTTTGATGTGTGAAATGGTGTTGTGATATTTATTTTTAAATTAATAAATCTGGAATAACATTGTTGGTTATAACTAAAGTAGTGAAAGTCCTGTGGCAACTGCTTTATCCAATATGGCTTAAATAGCAATGTTTGTATCCTCAGCTCTTAAACCAACAGCAGATACAAGAAAATGGTATGAATATGGTATGAAATTTATTCTGTTCTGTGGTGAAATAGTCAATCCCTGATCATGATGGTCCTTAGTATGACTAAGGAAAGTAAGTGGGATGTAGTTCACCTTAGGGATCAAGACATAATACTGTTCACTTTCATTAAATACTCTGACAACTTGTCCAGTAAGTTTCTTTATGGCAGGAAATGATTTATTCTTTATTGGCAGCAGAGGACAAAACTGACAACATGTAACGCTAGAGATGTTGTTTTATTCATGAAAGACAGTTATACTGACTAAAAGATATTCATGTGCTTAGAAGAAAACCTGTACTTCAAACTCTGAAATTAGTTTTTGGGTGCTAAAATTTTGTCTGAGTTGTGGGTCCTAAAGAGTAGAGGAACTTCCACCCTACATTAAGAAAAAATTTGAACATTAGAGTGTGTAAAACATGAGCACCATTGTAAATTGCCCATGGATGCTTTAGACCAATGGTGAGATCCATGTCATCAATCCTTTTAACATTCTCATGTTGCTTTTTAAGATAAAATAGTGTGAACAGTTTGGAAATGAAAACACTCTAATCACAATTATATGCACAATTTTATGGATTCCATTACTTCCTCTTTCTGTGGGAGAGATGTTGCAATCCAGAATAAAAGTTGGTCAGATCAGCATAGTCTTTCCAGCTGTGCATTACGTAGTCCTGGGAGAGGGTTGTGGAGTTCCTTCAGAGTCTCTCAGGTTCTCCTTTTCCTAGATTCCCTACTGAGTCTATCCTTAGTTTCTTAGTCATAAGATTGGGAAGAGAATGCTTCCTTGGTGACTGGTCCATTAAAATTGCTCTAGTGTTGTCTGATTTGCAGTCTCCTTTGTTGGTGCTCAATACCTGTTTGTTGAGGACACTTCTGAAAGTTTGCACTTCTTGATGATCAACAGGTTATTTGCATAGTTTTGCTGCCTGTTTCCCTGAGCACAAAAAAACTATTCAATGTTAGTTCTGTTGTATGGAACAGGTGTTGATCATATTTCATGTACTTTTACTGCAAAAGGTTGATTGTTTGCCACAGCAAAAGTTCATAGGTTTATGCTAACAGGTTAAGTAGGCCTTGATGCACCTGAACAGGATCTATTCTGCTAACGAAAGAATGACTGTGCAGTATGGTGCGTGTTTTGTACTGCTAATTACTGTAGGACTTCATTCTCTTGCAGCACTTGGGTGTCTTGGTGGCACACTTTCATGTATTCCCAATTTATCAGACGTTAAAATTCTCCAGGTATGTGGCTGTCAGAAAGTTAAACTAGGGAAATGCAATATGTGAAATCTTTCCGGAAAAAGTAAAATGTCACCATCTTTGACTTATGGAATCTTCAGTACTTGACATTGAAAGAATTTACTGCATACAGTGGAATATGAAATAAAGGAAAATAGCTAAAGGTAATAGGTAGATTAACTTAATGTCTAGGTTGCAGGAAATAGCAAAGGAACCCATTTTATGGAATTCTTGGATTATAGAATCATTTCTCTTAAATAGCTCTAGTTTTGTAAAAGTTAGGTATCTAGTCTCTGCAGTCATTGTTTACTGTACCAGGGGAGTATCTTTAACCGAATCAGCAGTCTGCTCTGACTTACTATCTGATCATACATTTGCGAGTGCCATTGAAGAAAAATCAACAGTAGCTTACAGATGGACTGAATAAAACTGATTATGAAGCCTCACTTATAGCATCCTAGGGTAAACAGGACCTTCTTAGTTCTACAAATGTCTGCATGTCTGAACTTCTTTAGATCTCCTCTTCACTCATCAATGCTTCTTTTATCTCCTTGGAAGTTCTCAAGCTCTCAAGCTCTACTTTAGTTCTAAGCATTAACTGCTACCTAATAGGTTGGACTCAACATGTAGGCTGACTGTAGTTTGTACCAGTTATGGGAATGTTCCTTCTTCCACATGTAATTTGAAGTTGCATCTTTTAATTTCATTCACATATTTTCATTGAGGAGATAATATTACCAGTGAAAGTGTAAAGTTTCAATTATTTTGCCTATGATTAACTAAAAAATATTAAGACATATCACATTTCAGAATTAGCTGTGAAATACTGTTCATAACTTCTTGTCTGACAGATTAAGGTATTTCCAGAGCTATTTGGTGTTTCAAATTTTTGATTTACTTATTTTTGCTGTACTTCTGTGACCTTAATCTCAGAGGCTGTGAGTTATACATAGTTGGTTCTTACTCAGTCTATGAGTTCAATAAGTTTTATCTAATGTGGGCTTCTATACTATAAACACAGTAGTTCCGGCAAGTTATTGTGCAAATCTATTAAATGCACAGATTTCCACAGTCTATCTCTATTACTTTTGGTTTTAAAAAAAGTTAGTGCAATTACGGTTTGTAAAGAACTCACAGTTTGTAAAGTGTTACTTGTAACATTAGACTAACAATACTTCATTCTGAAGGACTCCAGGGCTTCAGGACTCCAGTCTTTCATTTTGAAGGACTCAAGCTTCACAAGCTTGAACTTGTTTATGCAGTGTGATTGATGACTGTTTCAAAGACCACACAAAACAACTCCTCTTCACATGCAGATTACGTATTATTTAATGGCATACCAAAATACTGTTAATCAACAGCAGGAAATACTGTACAATGAAATTCACCTTTAGGTTTTAGATAGAGAAAGTATTCTTTCTTACTTTCCTTCTCCACTTCTCAAACACATCATATGAAATATAAAGACATCAATGTCTATAATCTACCTGTCAAAGAGGATACTTCTGACCGTGGTGTGATCCTGGTTAGCACTGAGTCACTTCTGTCATGTTAAGACAGGCTTCATTTAATTTTGTTAGTCTGCAGTCTAACATTGTCAGTTGAGGCTGCAGAAAAAAAAAAACAACAACCAAACAAACAAAGCCTCCTTTTTTTGGATACAACTGTAGATTTCATAGTTTCATTTCAGTTAGGCTAGAACAGAATAACTACCATAGGGGCAGACAATTTAATAAAATATACTCTTGTTTTAAGTTGGGAAAAAGTGTTTATCAAACTAGCCTCAGAATCAAGATGATTCTTCTATTTTGTTTATTTCTAAACAATGAGATAAAAATCCTGTAAAAAGAAGCCACAATGAGTGTGCAGGAGAAAACACTTGAATGAGAATTGTCAATAAATTTTATGTATATCTGATAGTAGTTCTCGATTATGAGCAGAACTTAGGAATTTTGCAGACCCTGCATTTAGATGGAATTGTATAATATACTCTCTATTTTCTTGATATGCATGCTTGTCTTCTAAAAGTGGGTAACCCCAGCAAACATATTTCTGAAATGTACAGCACTCATTTACTTTCTCTGCCCTCACTATTTGCATTTGCACCTTGTCTTGAGATCTAAGATGTCCTTCTTACCCTTCATGTCACTTGCCAGACTCTACACTAGGTGAGTTTTCATTTTCCTGGGTGAGTTAACCTTTCATTGACCTCTTGTATGCTTCCTTTTTATATTTGAATTTTGACAAGAGATCCTTGTTCACCCATGGGGACCTTCTGCCACCTTTACTTTATTTCCTGTATGTTGGGATGGAGCATTCTTGAGCTTGGTAATGCTTGAAAAGCAACCATCTGTTCTGGACCCCAATTCTTTCCAGAGCCATAACCCCTGGGATTCTTCCCAGCAGATCCCTGAACAAGCTGAAATCTATTCTTCTGAAGGCCAAGATTGTGATTCTGCCCTTTCCTATTTTCCTTCCCCTCAGGATTCTGAACTGCACCATCTCATAATCACTGTAGCAAGGCTGCCCCCAACTTTCACATCCCTGACAGTTTCTCCTTGTTTGCAAGTATGTAGTCCAGGAGACCAAGTTCTTTTATTGGCTTTTTGATCTCCTTTGGCAGGAAGTTGTTATCAATGTACTCCAAAAACCTCCCGGATTGCTTGTGCCATGTTGTGTTGCCCTTCCAGCAGATATCAAGATGATTAAAAGCTGAAATACTTACAACTTAACCTGTTTTTCTCAAATTATTTGGTGTTTTTGTTGATTATTTTATTTGTAGCCAGGGATGTAATTTAGCTTTTTTTAAATTAACATTTTGCTATTTAAAATTGGATATCATGGCCACAGCCACAATTATTATGTTACAATGATAATTTTTTGTTGGTATTGAAAAGAAGCTTGTAGTGACTTTTGCAATTGACGTTTTCTGATCCTTTCCATTCCAAAATAGTCTTGTCATTATTTTTTGTCTTTATTCAGACTGTGTAGGTGCACATGATATAGTATCCAATGGTCTGAGACCTTCATGTTAGTGTGGTTTTCTGTGCCTTTTGTTAGTGGCTGAAAAGTAGGTTCTTTTATAAAAATATTTAACTACTGAGCTTCGCAGAAAAATTAATTTGTATGGATTAATTTGGGATAACATTGAAAGTTTCAAATTGACTTTATGAATTTAGACAATACACCAAAATGGTCAAATCATTGATATATTATGCAGTCTAGTCCTGTTGAAGGGAAATACAGTTTTGTTTGTAACTTCATTTCTGATTCTAATTTATAATTGCAAAGATTTCACCTAGTAATATGCCTAGTGTAGGCATATAATTGCATGAAGTTTTTCCTGTCTTTCATTAAAGTCTATCTACCAGTCAGTTTCCATTATCCTAGCACTTGTGTTTGCGGTGGAAGATGTAGCTGTCATTTCTTCATACACATTCCATAGCTAAACTATGTGAAAATCAGAATTTTGAAATGGAAGTAGAATGTGAGAAAGGATTTGACTCCAATAAGTATTGCAGATAGACATTATATCAGCAGTAATATACTGACTTCTATCTTTAGCTCTGAGGATATAATCTGTTACTTCAACAATTTAGGCTCAGTTCTAGGAATAGATGACATCACTGTCTTTTTAATCAATTGATATTTTCACTAGCTACCCTAGGAAGGAATAACATATTTGTGATGCAAAAAAGAAAATTAAGACTACTTTAAAGTCTTCTAAAATCTGAAGATGGAGGCATTATGAAGGATCTAAAGCCAAATATTTTATTAATGGTAAAATTATGACTCTGACAGCTATTGCTAGTATGGTCAGGTACAGACAGCTCTGCTATTTATTACTGCTTCTTAAATTTATCACAATTTCCCACTAAAAGATTTGGTTATAATTTTTCGTAAACCTCATTTTGGGATTACATATTTTAATTTATATCAGGCTGAGAACTCTAAAAATTTTAGAAAGAAGTGATTCTTTTCTGACATTGACTTTCTCAATGTCTAAGTAACTGGTTAGGAGAGACATGGCAGAAGAAGGGTACAGAGTTGTTACCTATGGAGTTTATCAAGGAACAGTGCTCAGACTGATAGTCTACTATATCCATTTATAATGCTGACAGAAAACTTCTAAGAGTACAGTTTAGTTCTAGACTGAAGATAAATATGCTGTAGATGCTTACATTAGATATAGAAATGACTGTGTCAATATGCAAGGAAGATGTCTATACATCTTCTCATTATAGTTATTGGAGAAACAGGCCTTAGTTCAGGTGCCCACACATAAACATCTGCTACCGTTTGAGATACTCTGAAATACATTGTGTGGTTTCAGCTGTAACTCAGGAAATCTGGATTTTCAATACATCTTGTGTAAGTACTAATCCTGTACAGCGGTCTCAGGTACAGGCAAGTGGACAGAGTAATCAACCATTCCCTCTGGCTAGATGGAGAAGATCTGTAAGGATGATCAGAGAGATTAAAAATACATTATATAAGCAACATTTAAAAATATTGCTTAGTGCATATGCACACCCATTAAGCCAGACAGTCTCTTCAAGGATATAATCTATTTATTTTAGTGCATATGCTATTAGGTATCACTATATAGATATCGTTCCATTTCAGATATCTAGGTGTGTGTTTGTATATATATTTAAGATGTAAACACACAAACACATACACGAGACACATAAAAAAATGAGAGAAGGTACTGTCTCTTTCTGTAAAGTAAAAAAGCAGGTAAGCTCCAGGCACAATGTAAAATTAAGCTAAAGGACAGTACTGTGGCAAAACTGGAAAGGAATAATCTTTTATAAAAAAGGTCATTATTTTGTTTTGTTTATATTACACAACATATGATGTGAATTTTTATAATTGTTTTTTATTCAAGCAAGTTTTCTCAAAACACATTATCAATTCTATTGGCAACTCTAAACAATTTTCGACCTTGAGTATTCAAATATCTAATTTCCATTGAAATCAATAGAAGTCACGTTCCCCCATATCTGTACCTGTACATTTGAGGAATGTAGACAGGAACTGAAACCCAGAGGCTACACAGTGAGCATAATAGTATTGCTTTATCTCAGAGACTTGTGAAAGGAGATGTATTAATGATTATGAAGCACTCAGATGCTAAAGTGAGTGCCATAAAGATCGATAAGAAAATTAAGAGTCCTGTCTTTAAACAAGACCAAATAGTGTAGAGTAAATAATAATGCCTGGGGCCAGTAATAAAGTAGTGAAAAGAAAACATGATAGCTTCTCATCAAATGATCATAATCCAGTCTGCATATAAATAGAAGCATATCTTCTGTTGAGGAGGGGTATAGGAATAGATGGTTATGTGATTAAAGAGTGAGCTAAACTGCATATACATTAGGGAGAGCAATTACATTTTGTGTATGTTCTAAATTCTGGCATTTTCTGACACTTCAGTGTGTGAAAGAATGATCTCAGTGCAGTTCTTTTTCAATAAAGGCTTGCTCTAGCTTTGTGTTACATATGCACACAAGAGGTTCTCAGGACCTTGGATGACTAGGATCTGGGATAAGACCTTAAGAAGAACTGGTTTTTAGGAGTCTCGGTGTTAAAGACGCAAAATCAATAGGATACATGAAACATGAAAGGGCATCTTAATGCTATGTGCGCCAGGATTCTTGTTATTTTGTCCTTTCCTGTTAAGAAGTAAGTAATTTTAACAGATATTCTAGATCAATATATAGTGTTATAAACTGTATAAAAATAAGTCACAGGTTTTTAAGTTCATATTCAGCAAAGTACTGAATCATCCATTAATATATTAACCTATATAGTTTTCAGAATCTGAACCTTAAATCTCAAAACTGAAGTGGTTAAGCAGTAGCATGTCAAGATGCATTTTTTTATTATTATTTGTAGATCAACATACATTTTGGAAAAAAGCAGTTGAAAAACAAAGTGGCTAAACTTAGAAAACTAATTCTCCCTAGGAATAAATTGAAAGCAAAATGAAGAAAAACAGAGATAATTTATCAAACAGTAAGAGCAAAAGGGACAGAAGATATAGTGAGGGACAGTTAAGTACTTTCCAATCACTTTTACTAAAAGTTTGAATGAATTTTGGTAAGAATGCTAAGTAGGATTTGCAAGTAAGCATAATGCAGTTATATTCATGTATTTCTTATTTAAAAAAAAAAACTTACTTTCTGCCCAGCAGTTCAAATATGATCAAGTTATTGACGATTCCTTGTTACTAACCCTTTATTTTATTTTGTCATCTTAAAATTGTATAAGCAGCAGTGTTTTATATTATACCTTCAAGAGTTCTATGTTTTGAATAACAGTTTTCAGAATACATAACTATGAACATGGGCAACTGGGATGCTTTTACTGCTTTTATCTTTAAATATTCACAACAAGAGATAAAACCTGTGCACAGAGAAGAAAAAGAAGAGGAAGCATACTATATTTATTAGACTGTCTTGCTTGATTTCTTTCTCTTGTTAATGTGCTGCAGCAACTCTGTTCGCAATCTTATGCCTTGTCGTATTTTATTAGCCCAAGTTTTCTAATTCTGTTTTCTCTTCTTTAAAGCTGTCATCAGTTGATATAATATTTATTTTTCAGAACTTCATTAGATTTTTCCAGATTAGGGAAAATGTCATCTTTGTGTTTCAAAGACACTGATTAAAAAAAAAAATTATTGATTAAAAAAATCAATTTCCTACACGAATTGTTATTTAATAAGACACACGTACCTTAATTTTTGAATCATAAATCCTGCTGCCATTTAAATTTGTGTTAGGTCTGGAATAATACTGTCAATATCTGTGGTTTTACCTTCTGTCAGCTGATCAAAGTTATGGTTGCACTTTTCAGGGTCAGAATTTTCCTTAATCCACAGGTTTCAAAGGGCAATGATCAATATAGTTTATTGAGATCTGTTCAAATACATTTCTATTAGTCTGCATGGCTTTATTAGCTTTGATGGTAATTCATTACAGTGCATTTTTTAGCAATACTGTCCATTTAGTAGTATTGCTTTGCACTAGCTATAGACATTCTATTCCGAATATAATTAAAATTATTAGTTCTGTTTTTCAAGAACCGTGGTTTTGGATGAGTCTAATTAAAAGATGATGTTCATATCCCTAAATGGGAAATGTACCAACAGAAATACTAAAATACAGTTGGCTAATCCTAGACCCTACAGCTAGAATACAGCTGTGGAATAGATAAGTGATGTGGTAGTTTCAAAAATTACTGTTAAACAAATCTGTATAAAATATTTAGCAGACTTTAAAATCAAAGAATGACACTGAGTACATTATTGACAGTAAAAAGGTAAACATTTTTTTTTCCCTGCTGCTGTTGTGAAGTTCTGAGCAATAAAAAGAAAGCAGATAAAGTACTAGTGGATGTGATTCCTTATAGATGTGGATTGATTGTCCTTTGAAACTGTACGTTTAAGAGATCAAGAAATATTATTCAGTTAATGAATAATTAAAGTGTTCCCTTGAAAGTGAAATAGCTAGACTTTCTGTATTGTTTCCATAGTTCCTGATATTCCTTTTGGCTACAACACTTAGAAATTATATTATTGATTCCCAAGAATGTCCACTTCAAATTAAGTATTTATTTTATCACAAGGAATAGTGCTTTAGAGAGATATTGGAATAAGCTGATCATACTTTATAACATGCTGCTGAAGAAAGTGGTACACTGTTAGTAAAAGTACCTTTTGTGCTGAAATTGTGTGAAACATTCACACAGAAATGAAAGATCCTGCAGCTTGCTTGATTAAATGTGGAACATCACGATCATTCTTAGTTCATGCTGTAGAACTGCAGGATTCTCATACGGACAGGATGGCATGTCTCTCATTAAACATCTACTGAAAGATACATACTGAATTCTATGGTGCTTCGTGTCTGCCTTATGAGAAATATTTTGAAATCCTTGGTACATACCTGTACGAGAATATACTGGTACTAAATACACCATTTAAACCTATTCATCGACTACTTCTTCAACACCACCAAATAAATAAAAAATATTATAACAAATTAGTCAATGGACAGGAAGAATTAGGAATTAAGACTTCCATTTGAATTAGAACCTGTCAGTTTCAGGTTTTGAACATTTTTCTTTTCTAAATTGTATTACATGCATTATTTGATGTGAATTCTTAGTAGTTGCCATTAATTTCTCTCTGTCAAAAAAAAAAAAAAAGAAAAAAAAAGAAAAAAATCCAAAACGAATAAATACAGTCACTGTTTTAAACATGGGAAAGGTAAATGGAGGAAAGAACAAACATGTTGAAATTCTTAAAGGTTCTGATTTTTCCAAAAGTGTATGCAAGTATTTACTTTATGGACTGTGAATAGAATTAAGAGGAAGTCTGGGCGCATGAAGTGTAGCAAAAGTATGAATCTTGAAGGCTACAAGTTTTAGTACTTTTTAAATTAATCTGGCAAGTAATTGCTAGGTGTGATGGATATGAAGTCCCTGTTGTATTTGTTAAGTATTTTCTTTTAATTCTGTAGTATATTAATATATTGACCAAATGCACCATTGTTACAATTGTAATTGCTTTTTATAAGAATATGTTTTTATTTCTTTTATTTTATGATTAAATGTAGCAGGTAATGCAATATTCTGTCTTTCAAAGTCATGGTCAGCTAATAGGTTTCTCTTTGTGCTTTCTGGAGAACATAAAATTCCTAGAGGAGGAATTCAAATGGTGTGTATGCTCTTAATGAGCAGCTGGTTACTTTACTAAATATCCTGTGATTGCAGCAGAATACCACTATAGCTAGCTGTGTAACAGAGAGAGACATTTATTTTTGTACCCTTGGATCCAAATGCTTAAATGCTATTAAATGGAGAAAGACTGTTTATCAGTTTGAACACAGAAGAATTTATGTCATCTGTTTTGTATGAATTTTGCAGTATATTGTGAAATCTTTAAATATGTATGCATATACCCTAGTTTATCAGAAGGAGCTACAGGATGATTGGTTATCTGGAAAAGATGCTCCAGAATGAACTTAATCTAATTAGTTTATTCAAGAAAAAATATTAGTATGATTTATTGATAATTCATAATATAATACAAAGAAAATCCTAGCCTTTTAAGGAACAGGAAGATTCTGTGGCTGCCATTTAAACATATTCAAAGTAGAGGAAAGTGGAATTAGGTAAATCTTAGAAATATTTTTTCAAGGAATGTAGTGAATTACAAATTTCTTCAGAGATTTTAGCTGATCATCCACAAATTATGAAGGACTCTCATATCCTGTACAGGCTACAACAGTTAAAATGGCTGAAATTGTACTAAACACCATATAAGCAGATGTTTGGATGAATTGGTTCCTTTACACTGAAGGAATAAAAGGAATATTATTATTGAAAATCACACAGAAAGCATGTTAGACACAAAATCCCAAAAATTTCTTCCTAATTTCACCTAAAAGCCTTACCTTAATGTTTCCTGTAGTTGTACAAGTTGGTCACTTGGTAAAATGGAATGCAAGCCCTTTGTGAGTTCTTTCAAGTAGAGCCAAGACTCCTAAGATTTTTTTTTCCCTCCTTCCACATTCTAATTAACAGTAAACTTAACTTTATTTATCAGTGTATGTTTACTCACATCGTTTTTAAGTTGTTCACTGCTTTATGGTTTGCTGATTTATAGACATCTTTGGTATGGATTTCCTAGTTATCAGAGTCGGGATTTTAGGTAACACTGATTTAAATGAACTTATTCATGATATTTCATGATGTTGAGCTTGGGGTCAGAAGATCTTTAAGAAGAGAAACAATCCAGAGCCAGCAAACTTAGTATTAACTTTGTTTTTTCTGTGCAGCACTGCATAGTTCACTGTAGATGTTCTTAGCAGTTTTCCCTGAAATCTGGTTAGCCTTTTCCTGTGAATTACACTCCAGAGTTTAACCACATAACCATTTCTTTGTGGAAAATTGAACTCCTACTTAGGTTATTTATATATAAAATACAATCTTTTTGCTAAGTTTATGGAAGCCACGAAACTTTGTTAAGTTATAACGAAAGTTTGGATGTTGTAACACCGGTCAATTTTTCATCCTAAAATATAATAAAGTCTGTTTCTAAAATTTTTATCTTTAATAATTAGTCACAAAGATATTAATTTTAAAATTCAAAGAGAATACCTATAGTAATTGAATACGATTCCAGATACATTACCCAATATCTAAAGTTGGGTTGG
>NW_009600960.1:31469-79235 GCF_000690535.1 Cariama cristata
TTTCCTTTTTTTCATAGTTTTTGCAAAGGGCACACTCAAGTAAACATTTATGCAGTAAAAGGAAAGGACACATTATGTAAAATCAGAGAAGATATGTAAATTAAGTGGATTAACAACATACCAAAAGATCCATTTAAATACAATGTACTTCAAAACAGATACTAAAGGAAAAGTGAAAGGGACAAATTTTCCTAAAGTTTTGAGAACCTAAAAAAAGTATAACATGAAAAGGAGTGTAAAGGAAGAGATATAACTGACAAAAGATCAAAGAATATGTTCATAGTTGCTGCTAAATACTTCACAGCATTTTCAGTTATGTTTTGCAGTGCTATGTGATCCTCCATTGTTAACAATATGTGATAATTATAAACAATTCTGAGCTGTAAACAAGAAAAAGCTATGGAGAAGATGAAAGATGAAGAAGGATAGATAATTACTTATGGATAATTTCTAGAAGAAAATGGTAAAAATAAATGTGTATAGTATGTGTTTCTAGATATTTCTTATTCATAGACATGTGTACCGTAGATATTTGAGTTAGCTTAATCCTATATCATAGTATTTTTTTGCCACCAGGCTTACAGTCCCCAGAGGAAATCCAATATGGAAAGAATACAAAATACGTCAGGTTAGTCCCTTCCTTTGAGTAATGGGATGTAAATCAGTTTAACTATTCTATAACAAACTATAAACTAATCCAGAAGAAACATTTGTAACTTGCCTCTTACCTTGCCTGGAAAAATAATTTTGCATTTGCTGTGTTAGATGGAGTAGATAAAACTGAAAATAATTTCATGATTAAGCTTCAGTTTGTTCCATTTCTTTATCCACCATGTGTGCATTTGAAATCATGGAAAAAATATATCCTTTGAACAGTAGTCTGAAAAATCGAGTTTCCTATCTAGAAGTGTTTGCCTCAGACATCAGACAAGAGACACATGCACTGACTTCTGTTGCTTCTCTTGCAGTGAACATTTTTATTTATTTTACACAAATAAACAGTTTTAATATTAGGACTGAAGATGAGACTTTCCTATCCCAGAATTTATTGCAATGCATTGTGCAATAAGCAATGCAATATCATTGTTCTGCAAGTTGGGAGACGGAGGATATAAATTACCAGTTGATCCTTTGTTATTCAAGTCTTCTATAAATATTCCAATAACTGAAATTGTAATTAGTTGAAATAAAAGTGTTTTCACAGATCTTTAAAGTTAAAAGTAGATTCTTTGCTCTCTCCAGTGAACTGTTTTCCTTTTTCCTAATCTTGGAATGCTACGTGAAATGTAGCAGCAAACACCAGTCATCTGTATTATCCCTACAACTGTTTGACAATTCAGTAGGGTAGGGAACTTAGGTATTTTTTAATTTCTTTTTTTTTTTAATGTTTTTAATGTGTCTAGTACTGACTAAGGCAAAACAGCCGTCCCAAAATAAGAAACAAAGTTCTTTACATAGTCAGTAAATAATATTATAACTTTTTCAAATATTATTTGTGATCCAGTCTTACCATTTCAGACATCCAGATGTGGATGATGTGAAGCAAATATAAATTATTGTTGTTATACAGTTGAGTTATATACTCACCGATTACAGTAAGAAGTTCAAAGAGACATATCAACATTATAAAACCCCCTAATTTTCTCATTCCTGTGACATCTATACAAATACTACAGTATTTGTAAGTATTGTTTTCAGTGAGTAAAATCTCTATTTATTTTTACACTACTTGTACACATTCAAGGCATTGTCCTTCATAAGACTGGAAAAGATTGTAGAAAAACTTTTCCTATGACAAAAAGTAAGATGTTTGCTCAGTAAAATGTCAGTTGCTTAAATCCAAGTGGATTTAACAGCGTCCTTCATTCTGTACTGCAATTGTACCTATGATTTGGATCATGTTAGTTTTTTGTTTGAAATACTTTCTTGGTAATAACTTCAGGGCATGAAAATTGTCCTCGATTGTCTTCTATAAACAAACCTCTGTTATACTCTGCTGCAAAATAGACATTATAAAATAAGATATTTGATCTTACCCCAATATTTTTGACTGTGAGCCATCTCATATTAACCCATACCTAAATAGTTGTCAATCCTTCACCCTTCTGCAGCTGATGTCTTCAAAAGGTGGAAAGTATTTCTACTCTCTTTATCTGTTTGCTGTGGTTTAGAAGTCTTCTTTTAATACAGATAGTCTTCTGAATATTTGTTGTCTCAAGAGTGTCCTTCTTGTAATATGCCTTTTCCATTTCTGTTACAGAAGGGCAGATGTTAGGCTATATTTAGATTGACAAATTAAATGTTACCAAGCCCAATTGTTGTGGGACAGCCTGTATTAATTCTGTTAAACACTCTTCAAAACAGGGTGATTGTACACAAATGTCTATTGGGAATGTTTCTTAAACTAAGCCAACTAAACTCATGAAAAATATTGACTGGGAGAGTTGATCTAAGCAAAATCTCTGACAGACACTGTTCTAACCTTTTAAGGGTGTGTGTGTGCTCAAGTTACTGTGCTGGGCAACATTCCTTGTCAATGATTACCAGTGGTAGCTGATGACATAAAAGAACAGGTTGGCATTTTGAAACACGTGGTTAAAGTGAGGCACAGAACTCCGAAGATTTAATCTGTTGTCAGTTTAAGAAGATAGAAGGTTTTATCTTAGAAGAAGCTAAAATAGCTTTTGAAGTATAGTCAAAAGACTGTGGATTATTTCTAGAGGGTGCATAAAAAGTCAAAAAGAAAAGCAAGCTTGTTGCCATGAAACATGCTTGTATTTCCAGGTTGAAAATGACTGAACACAAGCATCAGGGGCCTGGATAGGAAACGAAGAAGTTCTGGCTGAAATGCAAGACAAGTTCAATATGGGAGAATGCTTCAGAAGAGGAGGCAGTATGACTATTTATAGATTTCTAAAGACACATGTTTTTAAGGAAGGATACCTAAATAATAACACAAGAAGTCTGAGTTCCCGTTTTGGGGATATATCACATTGTCTGTTTCAAATCAGGCTCTGTTTACAATCACACCTCATTAAGCATACTGTTTAAGGGTTGGGGGGGGAGGCGGGGAAGTAGAGGTATGTCTATACTGTGCTGCATTCTAACCTGTTTTATACTGGAAGGTTACTTGCCCATCCCACTGTGTACAGATTAACTGGAACTTCCAGTCTGTTACTTCAGACTAGGTAGTTTTCTTGGAAACCTGGTCACAAATTTAAGGATGGTCAGCACGTTGGTCTGGACATGATATACGTTACATATGCAAGTGAGGGCGCTATCAAGTACTTTCTAATGCAGTTTACATACATAGAATCGCACAAAATGCTAAGTCTTGAGATGTTACATAAAGCTCTATAGAGCTGGAAGCAGAAGGATTCAGTTTGTCTTAAAGCATAAAGAGTTTTCAATGTTCATTTCATGGTCAAAAGGGCAGGAGTCAGTGTGTTAGGTAACCAAACCCTGCAACGAACAGTGACAAATAAAACCGTTTCACAAAATGAACTTTCAGGAAAAAAAAAAAAAAAAAAGAGCTGGAAAATTGTTATCATTATAAGTAATTTTATAAACACCAATAAACTCTATTCTTAAATATTTTGCTTCTAGTTTTAACACCGTACAATTATTTAAAACCTTTGAAAGGACACTCTGTCATTTAGATAATTCAGATTTTCTATTTTCCTGTATTACTTAATTAAAATGTACCTATAAATGAAAAATGAAACCCATGGGATATTAAAATACTGCAAATAAACCTCCACTAATGTACTTAGTATCTGATTTTGATGCCACACATGAGACTAGTACAAAGGAAGTATAGTATATAATGCCAATAATAAAATTAGATACCTAAAAGAAATGTAATACTTATAGCCATTAACAAAAAGTACCTTTTCACATGAAAAGCTTTAAATGCTGAGCTATTTACTTATGATATTGATCCAAATAGTGATGACTTGCAGTTGCTTTGTTCCAGGAAGCAATGTGAGAGATATGATGAGATCAATAATTTTTTCACCCTGGATTTATTCATAATACACTGTAACTCTTTATATCTATCTAGTTACCTTTGAATTACAAAATTGTTTCTATAGAGAATGCTGCCAGTGACTGAACCATTAGACATGATTTGTTATGACTTCACTCATTAATAAATCTCACCGTTAACATGACATAGCATGCAAGACATCACAAAAAAAAACCCCAAAAACAACAGTAACACTTTTTGATAACACTGGTGATACGACACTTACTGACATCTCTAGATGCTCTTGGAAGGTTTGTTTCAAAATCTGTTCAGACAAGAGAAACGGACATTTTCTGACTTTCAAAGGCCTTTGGACAACATTCAACAGCTGAGGAGGTCTTTGAAACTCACAGATCTACTTCAACAGTCCTTACTGTTACGGTTACTGCACCTGCACATTAATTTTGTTCACATACAGCCTTCCAGTACTTGTTATGGCATTCCTTATTCCTCCAAAGAACCTGAATATTAAATGTAATTTTTCTGATCATAGAATATGGCTGGGGAACTTCTTCTTGATAAGAATTTAAAAAAAAAAAATAAATCAGGTCTGTTTGAAACATACTTGGAAAGCAAATACTGGTAAATTGTCTTTAAAAGTTCTAAGATAAAGGGGTGCAAAAAGAAATAGTTCAGACAAGCTTACAGTAAAATTGGGGAATGCTTCTGAGGTGCAATTCTTTTGAGGCAATGCAGGCAAAAGAAGTAATATTTTTGTTTGAAAACCAAACCAAAGAAAATTAAAATCTCAGGTAATGCTACACAAGTTCTATGAATTAACTCATGTGACTTTGATTAAGAAAATTCACATATGAGAGATCTTGTATTTTGTAAGCTCCATAGAGGTAAATTGACATTTTAACAGAAAAGGTTAGATTAAAAATCCCATGGCTCCAAGAAAACAAGTTAAGTACATCTATACTTGATATACCAGTACACAGAAATCCAAGACAAAATGTAATTCTGTAAGACAGTTTGCTATCTATTTACATAGGAGAAAGAAAATTAAAAGGAAGTATATTTCATTGCTTAACATTATACAAAAGGAAACTTAGTCTACTGGGGACGTTTTGCTTCTAGTTGAAGTGCATTTCAGTGAAGACTGAATTGTGACTGAATTGATAAAATACGAATTCTTTGGACAAATCAAAAACTTTAATTGCATTTGGATTACTTGAGTAACATATACTGTATGACTATGTCTACTTTTACCTTTTTAAGATAGCTTCTCAGTTACTTCAGTAGTTTCTATAGTCTCTCTTAAATAGCAAATGAAGAATAAGTGGAATTGTCTCAAAGATAAAGAAATGAGGTAACAAACACTTACAGGCAGATAATATCCTTGGAAAGGTGTATGATTTGATAATCCATATGAATAGGCTTCATATTACAAGATGCAGAGAATGTTACCTGAGAATTCCATTTATTAATGCAAATAAAACTTTTGTTGAGAGTTAATATAAGATTTTCTCCCTCTTTCACCCCACAAACTAGACATAATATGCATTCTTTAAATCAGGATATATTCCTCTAGATCTTAACAGTTGTATGTGAAAGCTGTACAACTTTGCATTTTTTCTGGGTCTCCAAATTCGTATATTAAATGAGATTGCCTCAGATCTCAGATTTATAAGCTTCCCATGTATGAAATTGATTCCCCATCAATTACTTCCTCCTCAAAACCTTTTTTTTTCTATTTTTCCCCCATGCTAATACTAAAATTGTTTCACAGAATAGTAGAAAAAATATATGAAAATCACACTGAAATGAAATACATCTATGGTCACAAATGTTTTCTCCTCAGAGTTCATTCAACTTGAGTTCATACTTAAAATATAACTGAAACTAGTGTTTTCTTTTCCATTTCATTCATTTTATCTTTCTCTACTATAGATTTTACAGATGTAAACAACACATAGTACAACATAATGCTGAATAACAGTGTAATGTGTTGTATAGATTTATAAAGAACCAGTGTTTTCAACTGATCTGTTAAAAATTGTTGAGTCTTTTGAAGTGATAAAATTATTTTACCTACAATCCATTGATACATATCTAAACAGCCTCAATATTGTCTTTCCTTCTCTGACAAAACTACTGTGTAGCATTGTGCACTGTTTCTTTGATCACTGTATATATATATTATTCTTGCAAAGTTGAATCAAAATAAAATGTGTATTTCAATCAGTAAAAGCAGATAATTTCAATTATAACTGAAAGAATAATATTTCTTCTTTTAAGATGCAAGCATTTGGATGCCTTCTGCCTTCAATGTTTTTGTGTCATCTCTACTCCTACTATACAGATGTAAAAATTCCATATATTGGGAACAGTGGTGTTCTTGGAATGATCTTGTAGGAAAGAGTCAATAGGACAGAACAGAATACTGACCTGTTATATAGTTAGCTACTGCCTGCCAAGTTTCACACATATAAGTCCCATGACAATGTTGATAAAAAACGTTTTCCTGTTTTCTTTTGCCCCTAAATCCTTGAGTGAAAAAAAAGTTTACTAAGAAAAGTTGTTTCATCTCCCAAGCATTATCCATTGGTCAATCTTTTCTAGGTTCTTGATCTTGTCTGATGTCTTGATTATCTTGCCTGTGTTAATTATGAAGAGTAGTTTATAGCATTTTAGTAAAATAAATTTAAATAATTATTTTGATTTGATTAAATGGAATTCTTCTTAAAAGCAAAGTCATGTTAAATGAGATTTTCATTGGTATGTTCATTTTTGATGAGTTTGAAGCCTTTGTTCTTTTTTTCATCGCCGTAATGGTTATGGTACATTGATAACAATGTTCTATGTGAAAGACTTTTATTAAACACAAAATGTATTTCAATCTCTTTTTAATACTTAATTTTGTTACAAGTTCTGACTTTTCAAATTTCTTCCTGAATCAAGACAAAACCAGTTTATTTCTTTAAATGAACATTTAGCAGGGAGTCTTACCTGCTGTAAAATCATAGCACCACATAGAATAAGACATGGAGTGTTCTTAAAAGGTCATCAAGCCATTGGCTTCCTCAAAGGTAAATTTGAGGAATTAACTATGCCTAAAGTACTCTTTATGTTTGACCTGCTTTTTAAAATCTCCACTGACAGCTATTCTTTAACCTCTTTACATAACGTCTTCCCCTTATCCACTACCTCTGTGTTTGGAAAGCATTGTCAACAGCATGTTTGTATTATATCATTCTCACTTCACCTTGTAGATAATCTGATTTAAACCAATTTGCATTCATGTTGTCAAAGTTTTGGTTTCATGCTAACATCATTACCCTGGGACAATACTTAATCAGTTCCACTGGTCTTTATTTGGCACTTCACGGTTACCAAATAAGTCCTAAAGCACTGAAAAAAAAAAAACATAGAAATCTGCTACTGTAGTTTTCAGTTACCACATATCTGAAAATTAGAAGTAACACATCTAGGCAAAGTATAGACATGCACAACATAATGAGAAAGGTCACTTTACTGCTTGCAAAGAAAGACCAGCAAAAAAAAAAACATTGTTGATTGACTTTCTGTCTTATATTTTCCTACCCATGACAAATTTCAGCATCACTGCTGCTTGAATTCTGTTTGCATTACGAGATTGAAGAAAAGAAAAGGAAAAAAAAAAAAAAAGAGCTAAAAAAAAGGGCTGGGCAATACCAGTTGCTTTGTAGAAATCAATGGCATTTATCACTTAGTTGTAAGTGATTAATAAGATCTGCAACGATTTTGCTAAAAGTTTGTCATCACCCTGAGAACAAACTATTTCAGCAGTGGATTCTCTTCACTTTAGGTGGCTTAAAGTGAAGCATGCCTGTCTGAGTTAGAAGTCCTAGTCTTCTGTTCTGTGAACAGGGGGAGACTCCTGCAGAAGACAGTTCAAGTAAACTACGTTGGTTGGTTACATGACAGTGAGACAGAGCAAAAAACACTAACGATGATGTTCTTTACAGTGGTAGTATGGATCTCGTAATTCCAGAGTATGGTACTCAAGAGAGGCAGGGGTGGGACTGATAACAATGGAGTTATAACAACACATAGTTTTTCCCCAGTGTACATTCCACTTCTTCAGTTTCTCATGAATGCTAAAGCAGAACAAGACGGTCACTTTTAGAAGTCTTAAAAAAAAGAAAAGAAAAAAAAATCCATAAATCTTCATTTCCAATAAAGGTTCCATAATAAAGAATTTTTTGGAGAGTCTGCTTCAATATCAGGATCTCTTATACTTCCAGATACCTTATTTAGTATACATCATTTGTATTATAAAATACTCAAAGATGATGTGCTATTAATGTTTTCTTCTGAGAAGGAAGAAAAAAGAGAGAAGCTTATGCAGATAATTTTTGTTCTTCCTGGGTATTTTACCAGGAGAATATTAGTGTATTTACTCATCTGCTATAAATTTTATTCTGAAAACACATTTTATCTTGTTTACTGATACCTGTAGCATACTCTAGAAAACTTTTCATGGTCAAGTTAGAAAGGATGACTATACATGTAACTAACTTGATATAACTCTTGTGGGTATTAGGTTAGTTGTGGCACATGAAACAGCCAGAGGAGAATGGACAGTGAATGGACATGGATTTCTGTTTTGACCTTGCTGGGAATGAAGAGGGTAAAGTAAGATATATTAGAACAGAAAAGAACTCAGAAACAGCTTCACTGAAAAAATTAGGTAAAACAGGATCAAGTAGATGACATACATGGCTTGCTATAAGCAGTAGTGAGAAAACACAAGTTATTTTGAAGAGTTACAAAATTTTGGAGAGGTTCTGATAGTTACAGTTACTAATCTCTAAAAAGGTGCTGAACTGCAGACCACAAAAAAGAAAAATCTACAAACATCATCAGGATTAGAAATCAGCCTGCTGGTTCCACCAGGCTGTTTTGAATACTAGTTTCAAAAGGAGTAGTTATTCCAACAATTTCCTCTGAGACAAATGAACTAGTTGAGCACTAACAGATAGTGAAGAGGAAGATAGATGTATGATGTTGCACCACGATTGGCATCTCTTTCAGTAAAAGCTACTTTACAATGGGTTTTCTCAGAAACTGGTGAGCAGGGGTGGAAGTTCCATTCTGTTACATACAAATTCACTCTAGGTTTTCTATTTTAATTTCAGTGGTTTGTAATCTAAAACCACTTTAATTTGTATAAAATTTTATAACTTTATGTATATAACATAATATATTAAAAATAATTTTATATATTTCATATTTTGTAATGTTTTAGCCTGGGAGGGAAATAATTCATCTAGTGTCATAGTAAATGCACATTTGACTAGTGCACATTTGACTTAGGCTTACAGAATTGTGTCTAGTCTTTAAGAGAAATTAAAAGAGCAAGAAATAAGTCTTACCATCACCCACCAGTATAGGGGACATGTCCATATTTTAGCAGAAGGAAAAGCTCTTGGCTTTCTTTTTCCCTCTATCACGAGCTTATTTATTTTGATAGAAATTTTGTAGCATGAATGACTTAATGAGCGATCTTCCAGAAGCAAAACACTAAAAATTTCTTTGTTATACACAAGAAATGGCAGTTCAGGCTCTATGTGAGATAGCAGGGGTCAATCTGGTGCAAATCTCAAGTGGGTTAGTTTCAAAATAATCATTGAGCTTTAGACATATTTAGCTGTGGCAGATATGCTTTGAAATGCATTGTATGAATATGTAATGTTCATGTACACCACATCAATCAGCCCAAATTCTCAGAAGTCAAAATTGGTTTTTGATGTTTACACAGAGAATCAAATAAGAAATATACTTACTATACTAATGGATTTAACCTAAGCTTCACTATTAAGAAGTCACACTAACTCATATAGCCTGGGGAGACGGTGAACTGTAGTACAAATAATATTTGCTTTATAAATGTAATCACTGACGAATAACATGTTTAACAGAGTAAATATGATGAAACAATATACTGTGTATTTTAAAAACAAGGTGTCTGTCTTATCTCAAATAACCAAAAACTGAATTGATTTAAAGAGTTTGTGAAGCTAAAACAATTGTGCATTTTAATGAACATTTGGAATTTTTCATAGAATATGTGTATAGTATGTATGTATAAAGGAACAACCATTATGAGACCCTTGAAGTTAATAATGAAACTGTTACAGTTATATTGGGTTCAACGCTTGTAGGCAGCTAAGGATCACACAGCTGTTCACACACTCCCCACCAGCGGGAAGAGGAAGAAAATCAGAAGGGCAAAACTGCAAAGAATCATGGATTGAGATAAAGACAGTTTAATAGCTAAAAAAAAGCTGCCCGTACATATAAAGTAAAATAAAGAATTTATTCACTGCTTCCCATTGGCAGGCAGGCATTTAGCCATTTCCAGGAAGCAGGGCTCCATCATGCACGACTGTTACTTGGGAAGACAAATGCCATAACTCTGAACATCTCCCTCCCTGCCATCCTCCTTCCCTGTATCTTTTGATGCTGAGCTATATGAGCTACTATGAAGAAATTTAAGTCTATCCTAGCCAAAACCAGTACAGACTGGAAAGATATAATTAATCAGAAAGACATGCTGTGATTACATTAATTCAGAATTCACATATACATACTTCACAGTAATTTTCAAATTGTTTACTAGCTCCATCTATATTCCAGTCCAACTTGAAATGAGACAGTTCCAAGACAGATGCTGTTGTGTTGCATTACTGGAGCACTGAGACAAATCTAGAACATCTTCAGCTGTAGGCTATGTAGCCTCTGCTCTGTATCTCACAGGACAAGCCTCTGCCATGCTGGCATGGTACATATTTTCACTGAGAGAAGTTCAGTTTAATTTAATTCAAATCCTCTGTTGTCTCTGATACATTTTTTTATTTTACTTTTCATGTACATGTTCTCCTGTCTTTTCTCTATATGCACCCTTTTAGTCTAGTATTTAGCTTTCCTTCTGTAAGCAAATAGAGTCTTTCATGCCACTGAGTCTTGAGCATTGTTCTACAGGTGATACAAGTATTTATTTTAAAAGAGAAATGAGATCTCTGTAAATAACACCTAAATAACAAGGAATAGTCACTAATTTTCTCAGTTCTGCTTTTGTACCCCTTAACTGTGCCATTATTTTGGAACCAGATATAGAAGTACATCGCTGATGATACAAAACTGGGAGGAGTGGCTGATACACAAGAAGGCTGTGCTGCCATTCAGCAAGACCTGGACAGGCTAGAGAGTTGGGCTGAGAGGGACCTAAAGAAATTCAACAAGGGCAAGTGTAGGGTCCTGCACCTAGGGAGGAATAACCCCATGCACCAGTACAGGCTGGGGGTTGACCTGCTGGAGAGCAGCCTAGTGCAGAGGGACCTGGGAGTCCTGGTGGGCAACAAGTTGCCCATGAGCCAACACTGTGTCCTCGTGGCAAGAAGGCCAATGGTATCTTGGGGTGCCTCAGGAAAAGTGTGACCAGTAGGTCGAGGGAGGTTCTCCTCCCCCTCTACTCTGCCCTAGTGAGGCCACATCTGGAGTGCTGTGTCCAGTTCTGGGCTCCCCAATTCAAGACAGACAAGGAACTGCTGGAGACAGTCCAGCGGAGAGCAGCAAAGATGAGAGGACTGGAGCATCTCCCTTGTGAGGGAAGTCTGAGAGAATTGTGTTTGTTCAGCCTGGAGAAGACTGAGAGATGATTTGGTCAATATTCATAAATACCTTAAGGGTGGTTGTCAAGAGGATGGGACCAGACTTTTTTCAGTGGTACCCAGTGACAGGTTAAGGAGCAACAGGCACAAGCTGAAACTCAGGAAGTTTCATCTGAATATGAGGAAGAACTTCTGTACGTTGAAGATGGCAGAGCAGTGGAACAGGCTACCCAAGAGGTTGTGGAGTCTCTTTCTCTTGAGATATTCAAAACACACCTGGATGTGTTCCTGTGCAACTTGCTGTAGGTGAGTCTGCTTTGGTAGGAGGGTTGGACTAGATGATCTCCAGAGGTTCCTTCCAACCCTGACCATTCTGTGATTCTGTGATTCTGTGATTACCTTCATTATGATATAAATGAATATTTTCTTTAGTGATTGCCTATTTTACTAGAAGTAATTTTGATGAAATTACAAAAGCAAACTACAGCACTTTCACCCTTCACTATTTTTTATGCCCAGTTGATTTAACACTGTTGATGTCAAATACACGACAGTGAGGGTGAATTAAGTTTATTATTCTGAATAGCTACATGAGACTGGAAAAAATACCACATGACTTTCAAAACCAGATCCAGAAGGATTACATTGTTAAGCAAAATAGAAAGCAATTTCCTTATGTGCATGCAGGGAAGGCAGAAAGTCAAACTACTCTGTTTAGCTAGCTCTAAGTGTAACCTTTAAATCTGCTGAGACTGTAAGGTGCAGTATTTGATTTACTGTTATGTTCTAAGAAGTTTTGCCTGCATTCCTAAATTTCTCATGCAACAAACTGGTTTGATCTGAGAGCCACAAGTATACATCTGAGAACTCTCTGTCTGATGAAATGGAGAGCTTCTCATGCAGAGCATCCAAATAATCAGAACTATAAATCACTGAAGTATATTCCTGCTCCCTGAAAGGTAAAATCTGCAGCATGAGAGATCCTCTTAATTCAGCATAATGAGGTCTTCCACATGCTACCTACCTCATATCCAGGCTATCAAAGCCACTTGCTTTTTGAGCATTTCCTGATGCTAATCACCCAATCCAACCAGTAAAATCTGTTTAACTCCTTGGTGCCAGAGGGATAAACCTGTCAGGAGACTCAGACCCAAATTAAAAATCAGTCATCTACCAGCTATGTATCACAGAACTTAGTTTTTAGTTCCCCAATCCCAAATAGAACCTACTATCCAAAGCTGGTCTCTATTCAAAGGAGTTAATATTCTAAACATTCTTATTTCAAACTGTTACCTCACTACTCTTATTTTCTGACCTGTGCTTTTTGTGATATGCTGAGTCTTGGTCAATGGCATTATATAGAACTCAGAAATGCAGAAGAATGTCCTTTAAATTTTATGTTGCTATCTATCTTTCTGTAATTTGAAGAATAATTCTGAAGATATTTGTGAAAATAAATTGGCCGATGCTGTAGATTACTTTGACAAGTGCTATTATTGCAGGGGAAAATAAAATATTTAAAAATGCAGAAAACCAACTACAATTTACCCTCTTTTGATAATAATAAATGTAATTTTCTGTGTTTAGAGAACTGATTTGAAATAAATGGTGCAAGGTCTAAAATAATAATTACTTTTATGTATCATAAGTAGTTTTAGTTTTCCTGAGAAGAGGAAAACTGTGAAAGATACTTGTTTCTGGGAAGCAATTTGTCAGCAGTGTGTTTTTATTTTTCAGTACTTGAAAGGATTTTTGGTTTATTGACACTAAAACCCTTGTTCATGTGGTAAAGATGTAGACTTTTTCTCAGAAGCTTGTTCTCTGTGTTGTTGTGTGGAACAGTTATATCTTTGGTTTCCCAGTCACTACCAGTACAAAATTTGGTTGCAGGCAAGTAAACACATAGCTGTTACTTGAAAAGTTAGAATTGTATTTGACACAAAGTATTACCATATATGTTATACATATACCGATCAACATTTTTTTGGCCTTTTTTGTATAATTTTACAAATTTCTCATGTTTTAATTGTCAGAAAAAATGCTGTAGAAATATTTTAAAATAACTTGAAAATTATGTTTCATGCATTAAGGCTTCACATATGGTATTAAACTGAAGGGAACCTGGTCCCAGATCCAAGTACCTGTCTGTCAACTTTGATAATTGTTAACAGAGTCTCTGACATGGTTTTAAGCTATTCTGATTATTTTCCAAATAAGGACAAAATATGTTTCAGAACTTAGCCCAGGTGGAAACTATACTTCATTGGAATCTGGAAATGATCACCCTGTTTTGGTGATTGAAGATGGAAAAGTAATTCCCACCTCTACAGCTGTATTTTCTTTTTTGAAAATGATATCCTTTCAACCTTTGTAATTTCTCTGACATGTTTTGAAGGAAACATATAAGATCATACTGATTATTTTCCTTGTGATTCATTTTTGGATTCTGATGTTAGCCCAAATACTGATATACTTTTTGGATGATAAATTTTCTCTTAGATCTGTGCATCTCTAATTTTATATTTAAATTAAGAATTTAAGCTCTAGTTTTGTAAGAAACTCTGTCTTTAGGATGGAGATTCCAGGAAATGCTAGTTTTTCTGTTGTTCTTTTGTCCTTTGATAAGAGAAAGTTTTTAGTAGTATGTGCTGCAGGATGTCTTCAGGAATCTCAGGTCCCAGAGACCAGGGGAAGCCTTGGTGTAAACGAGATGATAAACCCTTGGTAAGTACATCCTGGGGGTCCTGGTGGACACCAAGTTAAATATTAGGCAGCAATGTGCTCTTACTGCAAAAAGAGCTAATGATATCCTGGCCTGCACTAGGCAAAGCGTTGCCAGCAGGTTGAGGGAAGTGATCCTTCTCCTCTACTCAGCACTGATGAGGCCAAATCTGGGGTGCTGTGTCCAGTTCTGGACTCCTCGGTACAGGACAGACATAAATATGCTAGAGATATTTCAGTGAAGGTCCACAAAGATGATGAAGGGACTGGAGGATCTCTCCTATGAGGAATGGCTGGGAGATCTGGGACTGCTTAGCCTGGAGAATAGAAGAGAATGCACAGCAGGGATCTCACCAATGTACATAAATGCCTGAAGGGAGAATGTAAAAAGGACAGAGCCAGGCTCTTTTCACTGGTGCCCAGTAACAAGACCAGAGACAATGGACACAAACTGAAACACATGAGGTTCCTTCTGAACATAAGGAAACACATTTTTACTGTGACAGTGATGGAGCACTGAAACAGGTTTCCCAGGGAGGTTGTGGACTCTCCATCCTTGGAGATATTCAAAATCCATCCAGACATCATCCTGGGCAAATGGTTCTAAGTGATCTTCCTTGAGCAGGGGGACTGGACCATATCACCTCCAGAGGTTCCTTCCAACATCAACTGTTCTGTGATTCTGTGATGTGGTTTCCCCTTTCTGGGATTTAAATCCATTGCAACTTTGTATGTATAATATAAGTCAGTGTTTACAATAGGCAGATATGTTTTCGGACCTGTCTACACTTCTGACTAAGCCTCTGGAAAAACTAGAAGTTGTTACTCCACCAGGTCTATGGAAACTACTCCTGTTTGAATTCTTTAGTTTCAACACATAAGTAGTGTTAACATTCTAAAAATCAAGACAAAACAAAACAAATCAAAAACCAAAATGAACAGCAAAGTAACTATGTTATTCTATGATCCTATAAAATTACCTAGCTGTAATACAGTGTTTATGATAATTACCTAGTAAACAATGAATTAATATTAGATTCCACTGCAACTCCACGCCCCACTCCTCAATAGAAGGAATAAGCTGTATGGAAAATGCTAATTATGTTACTTAATATAGGTTTTAAAGTAGCATTGCTAGTGTATAGTCTGTGACATGTAGATACAAATAAAGTACCTGGAAATGGTAGAGAAAGGAAGAGATCAAACGAAGGGACAGAAGTGAAACTGCTTCAGTGCCCCATGATTTTCTCCAAAAGCTGTAGGTTTTTCCAAACTGGAAAAAAGGCTGTCAAAGACTATACTGATTTGATACTTCAAAAGGCAATGGAGTGCATTCAGTGCAAATAAGAAATCTGCCAGGGGATGTGTAGGATGGAGTATTTTCCATTAATTAAGTATGCAGTCACTAATAAGCTACTAGAAATTTAGTTGGACATTAATGAATTCCTGAATGTATTTACTTAATAAAATCTTGTTCAATGTTACTTCCACATAGAATCACTAATTTTCGTTCAGCTAGGGGTTAAGATGATGTAGCATTATAAGAAACATCTAAAACAAAATAATTCCTCCTGATTCTAGAGGGACAGTGCAAGTTTTTTTTTAAGAGACTGCCAAATTTTAAACAGAAACATGGAAAATAAACATAAACATTATAATTTTAAAAAGAAGTAATACATTCTCAGGACCTAGTCAGCCTTAGCTTTTGAGAACAGTGTCTAGACATGATAGAATGTCACCATCACAATAAAACCAGAATGAAAAATAAATCAATAATGTCTATCCTTAGCCTTAAGCATTTGTATAGGAATATTCTAAAGTGAAAGCAAAACTGGATAGATTTGATCTATCCTGAACTGATCAATTGATAGAATTTTATGAGGAAATGTTATATTGCCTTAAATACCTACATATACCTTAACTGCCTAAAGATACATTTTAGAACATAATTGTCATCCTCCTGGGTAAAATTTTTTCCAGCTTTGTTTATGAATGACAAATAGGCATGTTTAGACAAATCAGGTATTTACTGCCTAAGTGGAATTCTTCCTCAGGGAAAGGAGATACCACACTTAGAGTTACAACTAACAGCATACAATTTTTCCTACATACAGAAATTAAGACAAAGTTTAAAACATTTGACATGTTCAAGTTTGAAGGGATACCAGGCACTTCAGCAGTGTTAGCTACAACATTTCAGGCTTCCTTGTATGATTTTCTAAATATTGTCCTGCTATAAGCCTGGAAAGACCAACTGAAAACATGAGTTATACCTCTGAGTTACTCCAGGTTTGGTCAAAAGACAGAAGAGAGAGAAAAGTCTCCCATTTTAATTATTCTTTTTAAAAAATTATTTTATTCTGATAAACAACAACAATAACATAAAATTGGGCCACCAGAGTGTTCTAACTTACTCTCAGTGCACTCAAGTGCCTGGCATATTTCCTGTCTAAAAAATGCCGTGGTCTCCTTCTGAGACATTCTCTCTTAGGTTTCCCTCTTGAGGAAGAAAACTGTAAGATAAGGAAAGATTGATATATTTCCGGGTCAGAAGATACAGATTGGAAGGTAGCAGGAATACTCCCTTGGACAGAAGAATGCAGACCTTCTCCCACAGTTAGCTCAGGCACAGTCTTTCTAATTCATGCTTAGTAAATAGTACCAAATCTCTGGAGGATACTGTAGACTGTCTGAAGAATGTTGGTATTAAGGTGTACAGATGATCTTCATTCACTAAATTAAACAAATGGGTCCATGAGGACTGGATTTTATAAAGCCTGGTTTCCTTATTTGTAGCTTAGTGACTTTGGTCTCTAAGAACGTATGAGGTATGAAGGAAGATTTTTTATTTCCATTTTCTGGAACTCATTTATTGAGTTCATCACCACAGCAAAATGTCGTATGTTATTAGGTGTAAGCACACGTTAGCTTTTTTCACATCTAGAACATTAACCTGGTACGTCCATTTACTCACCCTCTTGTTTTAATTGTCTTTTATGCTTCTGAAGGCAGCCCACTCTGTATAAGCAAATAAAACCTTTTTCACAGGAATCCTTGCAAAAACAAACTAATAAAGTTAGCTGGAGTTACAGCTGCCTGTTACAATAGGTTAAAATAAGTGTGTGGAATTTTAATAACTCTTGGAGCTTCCTAATGATTTGCATGTATATGCATGGCTTTATGTGTGCATATTAAGACCTTTCTACATGCCAGAAAGCCTTCATTGTCACCAGCAGTTACTGGAAGACTGTGCTGTCAGCCTGACTTGTGTAATACAAACTCTCCAAGGGAATGTACTGTTTTCGCGTTAGAATGTAGAAAGTGTGCTGCAGAGTTAAGGTACTGACTGCCTAAGGTGACCCAAGGACTGATTTACAGTTTCAGCATACTTTTATGAAGAGTAGAATGTCTTGTTGCCATCAGGGTTGCTGAACTCAAAAAATTTGAAACTAGAATAAGACCATGCTTTATTAATAACACTCAAAATAGTCGATATTAATACTTGCAAGAGACAAGTGATGCAGAAATGAAAGAAAATCTGCCAAATGTATTTACAGGAAGTACTTACCAGATATCTCTCAGTCTTCCTTGTTTTAATGACTTGCTCTGTTCCTCCTAAGAAGGCAGCAATTAGCATTTCTAGCTACATGTCCCAGTTTGAACTATTTGTTAATATTTACCAATAAAATCATTCAGAGCAGAGAGTCTTTCTTGAAAAACTGCTGTCATAGAATCCATTCAGGATCACTTCTCAGAGTGCACTTTCAAGTAGGATTGAATCTTCTGTCATATTCTCCTATTACTTTTGGAAGAGTCTGTTAATTTCTTACAGCTTATACCCTCTTTGATTTCTTCTAGTGGGTCACAAAAACATAGTCTTGCATCTAAAATTTCCTCTATTCTCTCCTTATCTTGGAAACAACTGTGCTACTCTCTTAGGTAAAGTAGATATTGGTTTACATCTTCAGGAAAGAAGATTTTTTTTTTTTAGAACAGGAAGTGCAATCACCTGCACTTAAATGGCTAAGTAACCCTGTATTTCAATGAGGTGTAAAACAGTTTTTTTCCCTTTGGTGACTGCTTGCTGTGTTTCGATATGAAATGTGCCTTACACTGAACAATATTGTATAGCAAACTATGTATTTTCTATATAAACACTGAAAACATAAATGCTGATAGTTCATAAGTAGCTTCTGACCAAGTACATTTATAGTACTAAATAAAATGAAGACAGAGACTAGTCTTTGGGCATAAGTTAAGTGGCACATTCTGGCCACTTTTACACTATAAAAGCTCTGGCCACAGGTCTTTTCTGTGGCTCTTTTGGTGTTCTCCAGCCCTAACATGTAGCATTGTTTGACACACTTGTCTTTTTTTCCAACTTGAAATGTATGAGATAAAGTCAAGTTTCTGCTTGCCAGAATGGTGTCTACACAGCATGAAATTTTTGGGGTGTGTTGTATTTCTTTAGGATGTGGCATGAAAATATGTGGAGGTGGTTGTAACAGTGTTGGAGCATTATATGGGATGGAGTAGCCAAACCTGGTACAGTGTTAGAAATCACCTCTCTCCAGGGCTATCCTTTGAACCACTGTCTCAGAAGCTTTAGTCACACAGGCTATATGTGCCATGAAGCTTTCTAGCACTTAAAAAAATATGAAAAATCATTGATCTAGTAATTAAGATTTTTTCCACTAGCTCTGTGTTATTTAGGAGAATGGACAGAGCCATTGCTGACAGACAAAAATGTGAGTTAACCACTCTGGCATTATAATCAGAATGCTATGACTGATCTCCAAACTCTTCCTTTTAAGTATACAATAAAGCTGACTATAGGTAAAATCTTGACTTCATTATGTTTTGGGAGCAGATCACTTACTTTTTCAAGCAGGAAAAAACTAAAATGGAGACACTGGTTTAAATATGAAACAAAAAATATTTTAGAAAAAGAAAATAAAATATTAGATTTCTTATCTAGACTTTTATTTTTGTTGAAGGTGTTTCTTTGCAGGGCATCAAACTCTTGCTATGTAACGTTACAAGAATGCAACTGGCATCATCATTTTAGCTGTAAATAAGTGTGATAGAGTTTCTGGATTTTCGAATGTATAGAAAAAAAGTTTGCAAATCATTCCATTATTATTTTTAGGAATCTTCTAGAGAATTGGAAGCAATACTTCATTATGATAATTGTACAAATATTCCTGTCAGTGACCTTAGTGCTTTTTAAAACCCATACTTCTGGAAGAATTAACTCAATAATTTGAGTTTTATGAGGATTTTTAAATAAAGTTTTTCTCTTTTTTTCTCCATGTTAACAGAAACACTCAAACAAATTCTTTTTTTCTGAAACAGTATGAAAAGATAAAAGGAATCAGTTGTAACAGGGTTTTCTTTTCCTTAGTAGATAACTGTAACAGCAGTAGGAAACCAGATTTTCAGAAGTTTGCCTGAGGTAATTGTCCAAATGCTGGGCACTTTTATCTCAGCTGTTCTTTTTTTTCATAATGCATTGATTGACAATAAGACTTGCATTTCCTGTCACAGCAAACTAATATCCTTTTTTCTTTTTTACATCTGTAATGCTTCTATAGCTTGCTTCTAGCCCAGAATTCTTCTTGCACTTCTTGAAAAATTCATTAACTATAGAATGGGGTGAAAAAAATCAAAAGTTGAACCATGTCGTGACAAATCAGTTGATGCCTTTACAACAAAGCGGGGCTGATACAGGATATCTGTTTTGCTCACTGTTTTCTGGATATTCTCTGTATGGTGTACTTTGCTGTAGGAGTGCAAAAAGTCTGTTTGCTTTATACTGTTTGCTAAAATGTGGATCAGAGTAATCCCTCTGGAGCAAAATGATATTCTGCCTTCCCTGAAAGTAAATGATATGCCTGGGGAAGAACATATTCAGAAGTGAAGGCAATGAGAGCTACCTCAAATTTGGAGAGTGCAGAACAAGAAGAAATGAAGATAGAGAGTATAAAATAGAAAGACATGCAAATATATAAGAAGGAAGAAAATACAGTTTTTCCTAGGGACGCAAAATTAGTTTAATTAATTGTCTTACAACCTAGGAAGCCTTAAGAAGTTCTAAATGAAAAATAAAGAAAATTCCCTCTTTCCTTTTTTCCAGAAGGATGCTGAAGATACCAGAGATTTGCCCACAAAATACTGTATTGTTATTTTATAAAGCAGGAGTTGCAAAACAGAACTAAGATTTTATTAAGCTATTCAGTAGCATAAGCATCAGGGAGCTGTGTTTCAATTAAGCAAAGAGGGTGCAAGATGGCGTTGGTTCACTCTGTTTCAAAAGAATCAGCTCTAAAATCTGAATTAATTCTTAAACTACCCATAAAAAAGAACCCAAAAACTTCTCACTGCTGCCATACCTTCTCTTTGAGAAGCATACCTCCTGTGCTATATTCCAGTTAGCTCCTTCATCTCTTTTCTACCTGTCTTCTTAGACTGACCCATTTAACCTGGTATGTGCACCTCTCTTCAGTGCTAACTTTCATTGTTCTTGAAGTGTATACCTCTATTCGTAGGGACCTTGACAGACTGAAGAAGTGGGCCCATGTGAACCTCATAAAGTTCAACAAGGCCAAGATACCTGGGTTACAGCAATCCCCAATATCAGTACAGACTGGGGGATCAGTGGATTGAGAGCAGCCCTGAGAAGAAGGACTTGGGGATACTGGTGGCCAAAAAGTTGGACATGAGCCAGCAAAGTGTGCCTGCAGCCCAGAAAGTCAACCATAACCTGAGCAGCCTAAAAAGAAGCACAGTCAGCAGGTCGAGGGAGGTGATTCTCCCCCTCTACTTCGTTCTGGTGAGATCCCACCTGGAGTACTGCATCCAACTCAGCGAGACTCAGCATGAGAAAGACATGGACCTATTAGAGAGGGTCCAAAGGAGAGCCATGGAAATGGCCAGAGGGCTGGAACACCTCTCCTGTGAAGAAAGGCTGAGAGAGTTGGGATTGTCTAGCCTTGAGAACAGAAGGCTCTCGGGAGACCTTATTGTGGCCTTCTAATACCTCAAGGGTGGCTTCTAAGAACAATGGGGATAGACTTTTGACCAGGGTCTGTAGTGACAGAACAAGGAGCAACAGTTTTAAACTGAAAGAGGGTAGATTTAGGTTAGACATAAGGAAAAAAAAAATTTTGATGAGGGTGGTGAGATAGTGGAAGAGGATGCCCTGAGAAGTTGTGGATGTCCCGTCACTGGAAGCGTTCAAGGTCAGGCAGGATGGGGTTTTGAACATCCTAATCTAGTGAAAGAAGTCATGGCAAAGGGGTTGGACTAGATGATCTTTAAAGGTCCCTTCCTACCATTCTATGATTCTATGATTCTGTGATTCTATTCTGTGAAGAAAAAGTTACTTTTATTCCTCTATTGAAATTCTCCCTTTCCCTCTAATTTATTTTCTGCAATGATCACCTAAGAAGGGTTTGAACTGAAGAGTTTGTGTCCATTTGAAATCATAAAGTGTAAAAGTGTATTTGGAACAGTTAAAATACAGATAGTCTTCACACAATTTTTTTTTTTTTTTTTTTTTTTGTGTAAGCAAGCAGAAAAACTGTTATTCCACACCTCAAGCTTCCTCAACGCATCTGCATTAGCTTTTGATGTCGTTGACATTCACCACACAAACACGCTGACTTTTATCCATTATTGTCAGTTATGGATGTGTATCACTCACTCTGACAATCTCATAATGACATTTGCATTTTGTATACAGTTTTAATGTAGCTAAAAGTTCTCTTTAGGAGTTCTATAACTGTTTAAATCTGGAGAATAAATTTGTGTGGAAACACATTTACCCTCCTAAACATGTATTTGACTATCCGTGAAGAAAATAATTTTGACTGTAGTGTTATTTTGATTTCTAACTATAATAAAGCAACTATTTTGGTCATGACATTTCAAGGTAGGTCTAATCTCTTGGCACTTTCAAAAGAGATTGTCTCCTAACAACCAGTAAAAATGTTGACAGAAAATATTTCTACAACTTACCTACTGATGAACTGGAATTCACAACGTTATGTTTCATAAGTATATATTCATGGAACCTATTTAAGTCTGTTGCTCATCCAACCTATGTAATAGTCTTGCAGTTGCATAGATGACAATTTTCCTTGTTGCATAAAAATCTAGTTCTGGTACACAATCAATAATAAAACTTGTAGAAAGCAGTACTGGTTCTGAAACCTGATATGCTGTTCCATTAACATAATGTACTGAAATTGCATTCCATTTTATTGGTTTCCTTCTGTAGAAAATTACTTGCTCATTCTACCATTACATCTTATCTAAGAATTCAAAAAACTGCTCAATGAATATGTTTAACTGTGTTTATTTAGATGCAAATGCATTGCCTCGATTTAAGGCATAATTGCTGTACAATGCCACTTTTACAGACCCAGACAATACTGTAACATAAATTTTCTAGCATATATGAATATACATTTCCTAGGTAAGTAAAGATATGTGTCTGTGTATGTGTATGCATGTGTGTATGTGTGTGTGTGTGTAAACATGAAAATAAAGAAACTTAAGAATCTAGATACAATTATAAAACCTATTTGGTTAAAAAGCCAGAGGTATAAAATTGAGACAGAGCATATTCCTTGTAGTACTCTTGATATCAATTATTAGAAGAGAGAATTTTCAATGTAGAAATCAGCATAAGTTTCTCTTCTACATAGTCCTTTTCTTTTTTCCTTTCTGTTTTCCTTATTTTCTTTCCCCTTTTCTGCCACAATCACTATAGTAGTCATACATACAGTCTCGTTCTCTACCTGGTAACAAAATACATACAGTGTAATGCACTGCATTTAAAATAAAAAAGGCATATACTTTATGTTTGTTTATGTTATAGGAGGCAAGATTAATCTGAGGTGGAAAGGTTAAATTTTATGATGATATTCATTTACTTAAGAGTTTTCATGCTAGTTAGTACATCAGAATCAAATCCAAGAAGACATTGCATACATTGATGATATTTCCTGTTTTCATATAATGCTATGTTATGTCAAGGAAAAAAACACAAAATCATACAAAACCAACAAAATAAAACAAAACCCCCCATACTGCTAGTTTCCTTCATCATTGGCATTTTAGTCAGTCCTCAGAATTAAAGGCTGGACTACTGAGCTTCTTGACGATGAAGATAAAGATCTTGAAATGTTTTAAGTATCTCTATCGTATTTAGACAGCAGAGAATAAGTATGATACAATCCCTCTATACACCTATTTGGTCAGGTTCCAATTATTTATTTCTTTAGTCCTTTGACTGTGAGTTTCATCACCCTTGCCATTTGTATGTATTTATTAAACAATATCATAGTGTATCTAAATAAACCAAACAAGTTACACCTTAACAATGTTACTAAAAGCAAGAAAACAAAAAACATTTCTAAGAAAGTTTGAATAAACAAAAAATTCTAAGCAGTTCTAAGATGGATCTAAGATATATGCTATACTTATAACCCAAGTATATCAGAAACAAGATGGACAGAAGTCTAGATGTGTTGTCCTTGGGTATAGGACACCAAGAAATACTAACCTTCTTACATTAGATAGTGTTTATATAATTATATAAGATTAAGATACCTTAATAAAGTATGAATATTATAATCGACTAGTTACTATAGCTTCAAAATCATGTACATTGTAGTTATGTTTACTGAATCTTGTATTTTGCGATCAAAATAAAGTACTAGTTTATAACATTATGACTTGCATATTCACACTACCTTATGTAAACTGTCCTGCTAATTTCTTTTCTGTTACAAATACTAATTTTGTTTTGTTTGTGCAATTACAGAAGAAACAAAATCTAACTTGAATTGACTTTGGGACTTGTCCTTTTTAGCATATCCTGTTCTTTAGTTAAGGGAAAACCAGTAACTCATGCTTCCCATTTCTTCCTAGTAAAAGTTAAACTTTTCTTCAGTTTTTCAAATGTATCATCTTCTGGAATACTTACTTTTCCTTTAACATGATCTAGCTAGACAATACTTAAGACAAGAGTACAAATACAGAACTTCTTGAGCATAAATTCTTCTAGTTAGGTATATCAGAGCTTGCTGTGTTCCATCTGAATAGTGACAATAGTGTAAGTAGTTGACTATAACCAAAGATGGAATGGAATGGGATTATCTCTTGCAGGTAGGGATCTTAAAGTAAAGAACACTGACCTACTGTGTACCATTTTTCAAAATACTTTCCTCTTCTTACAAGTCTATTTTCTGTGTTATATGAAAATAACACCAGTTAGCTATTCATCATCTTTGGAAAGATCTTGTCAAGATTCAGGACAAGATGATAAAGTAATGTACTCATATGCAGTAAAAAAGAGACATAGTTTTCTGTCCTCTGCAGTTGTCTGACATTTAGATCTGTGTTATTTCATTAGTTAATTAATTAGGTAAATATTAAGTGGCATCAAAGGTAAAATTGATCATCTACCTCTCTACAGTTAAAAAGTCTTTTAATAGAAACATGCTTTCCATTAGAACTTACCAAATGCTTCTCTGGAAAGTGTTAACATTCATTCTCCTGTTTTCTTGCTTTGTCACCCATGTGAGAACATGTTAGTTGATGACTGATAATGCTTAGTTGTTTGGAGAGATTCAGGAAGATGAGAAAGAATAACTTTCCTGAATTTGTTGACATAAATCAATCAGCCCGCAACATGCTAGTACTATTTCAAGTAGACATCCACACTAGATTTAGATTCTTTCTGGGTGTGCTATTTCCTTTCAATTAGAAAAGCTTGAAGGATGCCTTTGATTTACTTCTTTATGACCATGTTCAAAAATGGAACATTAGATATTGCATTGTACACAGAACTAACTTATGCAGTGTAAGTTTCTTCAGAGGTAACTATTACATGCTTGGTTTTATCTTCTTTGTTGATGTCATTATTCTCTTTCTCAACTAGAATGTCAGAGGATGCAACAAGTAACCAGAAAGTTTGTAAAGATCCATAACTTACCAAAACATACTTATAACTGTGCATTGAGATATAGTTCTTCTCTATGTTTAGACTGCTGACAGCAATTCTGACAACAGAAAAATAGTAGGAAAAAACTTAAAAATATGTAAATGAGCTGGAACAAATCACTATGCATAAAGCTATCCTATGAAATCTGATCTTAAAATAGAGTCAATGTTATTGGCCAGCACAAGCAAAAGAAAAATTTCTTCAGATTTATTCTGTGACTACATAGCCAATTTCCAAAATGCAGCTACACACACACTCAAAATCCATTTTAAGAAAAGAAAAAAAAAATTGAATTAATTTATCAATGCATAAGTGGTGACTGCTTTAATATTTTGTTGTTTAAATGAACAAAAAGTTCAACACAACAATTCATTTTTTACAATTTTATGTAGCTTTATTTAGTAAAATTTTCCAATGAAAATATCGACAGCACTCAGGAAAACTGTAATAACTGAGAGGGACAAATAACATTGAAAATTATTCTCTTACAGTAAAAGCTATCCAGCATCTCACAGGCAGGCCTTCAGCAATCTAAACAGCATAATACCAAGCGCTGCATTACCTAAATGTGCAAAATGATCTAGTTTTAAAAGCACTTTCAAAACCATGCAAATATGTTTTTTCTTTGTCCTTACTTGCTGTGTTTGGACAACAGATATCTGAGGATTTGCTTAGACCTGAAAAACAGATGTCTCTTTCTTACAAACAGTGTATTTCAGTATATACAACTTATAAGTTGAGTTATGAATATTTGTAACTTAGCTCTTAAAAACAAGTTATTTGAAGTATCCCTGATATTTCAATCAGGTGTTGCTTATTTTAAATACTTTGTCTCAGACTCAGGTCAAATACAACAAATTGAGACATGCTGTCCTTTTAACACAGCAGATCATTTGCAGGAAAACTTATTCAATAAATATAACTTGAAAGAACCTGAACGCATTGTAAGCAAAATGTCCTTGTGTAGCAGAAATACATGTATTACCAGGTACATACTCTAATTTTTATTTGAGACATACACTAAGTTAAACACGTTATTGTTTTATACTAGCCAATAAAACCAAGCTTTATTACACATAGATAAACACAGTTTCCTTGAGCCCTTTCATGCATTAAAGACATTTTATCTGGCAACACATAAATTATTCAACTTTTGTGCATACAGGAAAAGGGGAGTGCCTGGAAGGACTGAGAAAATCAACAATGGAATAAATGTCCAGTTATTTATACCCTCAAGGTGTCTTAATGGATGTGCCACCACTGAGATGTGCTCATAAAGGGGACAGGGCAGTTCACTGACTAGAATTAGTAAAAATGTATTCTTTGAGATTTTAATGGAATGTACATTTTAAGTGTGACTGATTAAATCAATTCTCTCTTACAGAGATTGGTTTGTATATCAGCAGCCCAGTCTCTGTTACGATTTTGATGAGTCAAAAGAGCCAGGAGCTGGGAAAAATTCTTGAGCTAGCTACAATGTCCCTGTCCTTTATTCATAGTTTCAGTACAAAGGAACAGGAAGGATCATTGCTGAAGCACTACTGTTATCTAGTTAAGATTAACTGAGAAAATACCTTCTGACTCCTACCATACTTCTAAAGTAGCAGAAGCAAAGTGCTAACATATAAGTTCGCTGAAAGGATGCTTATCTGCATCTAAGTTCTCTGACTGAAAAACCTTTTGGCCCTCTGCAACTGGCAGGATGGTCCCTTTGAAACTCCAGGTTAGATTTCTGAATCTGGTAGCCTCGCAGATGTAATGTTGCTGTATCCATGTCCTCAGGTTCGGCAAGTGTGAGGTTGACCATATATTCCCAATAGACACATATGGATGCACAAAAAATATGCACATATGACTGGCCAAGGAGATTAACACAGGCCGAGAATAATGTCTTACCAACACCACCATAAATACATAGCATTCAACAAACACGAACAGTATGGTTGGCCTGATCCTGTTCCTGCTTTCCAGCTGATCAAGGTTGGAGTCTGCTGGGGAGTATGTCCACAAGATACAGAGCACATCCATGGATCTACACAGTAGATCGTCCCAAGGTGCCATAGTCTCCCACGTTACTGGCTCCTGAACATATGAACCCCAGAGGTTTACAATCCCACTACAGTTGGTACTACTTAGACCTCTTAGGCTATTCACCATCTGTTCCAGCTTGAAGTTCACTAGTACTAATGTGTTTCCATTCAGAATAGAGAAGACAGTCACTAATGGAATTTAATAAAAACATAGATTGCATAGAGCTCATTGAAACAAGTATGCTAACCAGCAACACGTACACTCAGTCAGCCCCTTTTATCATAGAATCATAGAATCATAGAATCATAGAATCACAGAATGGTTTGGTTGGAAGGGACCTTAAAGATCATCCAGTTCCAACTCCCCTGCAGGCCAGATTGCTCAAAGCCTCAACCAACCCATCCTTCAACACTTCAACACTTCCAGGGATGAGGCATACACAACTTCTCTAGGCAAACTGTTCCAGTGCCTCACCATCCCCGCAGTGAAGAATTTCTTCCTTATATCTAATCTAAATTTTCCTTCTTTCAGTTTAAAGCCATTGCCCTTTCTCCTATCACTCCATGCCCTTGTAAAAAGTCCCTCCCCAGCTTTCTTGTAGGCCCCTTTTAGGTACTGGAAGGCTGCTATAAGGTCTTCCTGGAGCCTTCTCTTCTTTCGGCTGAACAACTCCAACTGCCTCAGCCTGTCCTCATAGTAGAAGTGCTCCAGCCCTCTAATCATCTTCGTGACCCTCCTCTGGACTCGCTCCAACAGGTCCATGTCCTTCTTGTGCTGGGGGCTCCAGAGCTGAACACAGTACTGCTGGTGGGGTCTCATGAGAGTGGAGTATAGGGGGAGAATCACCTCCCTTGATCTGCTGGTCACGCTTCTTTTGATGCAGCCCAGGATATGGTTGGCTTTCTGGGCTGCAAGCACACTGCTGGGTCATGTTGAGCTTCTCATCAACCAACACCTCCAGATCCTTCTCCTCAGGGCTCCTCTCAATCCATTTTCCACCTAGCCTGTATCTGTGCTTGGGATTGCCCCGATCCGTGTGCAGGACCTTGCACTTGGCCTTCATGAAGTTCACATGGGCCCACCTCTGAAGCATGTCAAGGTCCCTCTGGACGGCACCCTTTCTCTGCAGTGTGTCAACTGCACCACACAGCTTGGTGTCATTCACAAATTTGCTGAGGGTGCACTCAGTCCCATATATATCCTTCTCCCTCCATTTTCCCAAGCTTGTTCATGCCTGGTATGCCTCAATCTCTCCCTTTCCCTTTCTTTACTCTTTGAACTAAACATCCCATAAGTCTTGTACATTCCCAGAATGTCCTTAAACATTCCCCAGTAAATTTTACACAATTCTCAAATGTTCTTCCTCCTGTATACCATAAGTCTGAAGCCCTTGTAGGCAATAATCCCTCTAGTCTGCAAGGGGTTCTGGGAAGAGAATCTTTTTGGTTGACTAATCCTGTGGGGTCTCACATCAGGGACAATAATCGTGTTGTTCTTTGTTAGTCTTAGACCAGCTGATTCTACATGACTCGTTTGCCCTGATTAGGTTACCAAGGTTTCTCCACCTGTCATTGTTTATCTGACCTTTACTGGATCTTTGTATTTTTTGCCTTCAGTAATGTAACCTAATAATATTTTTCTAGGTATTAACTTTCATCTATAATAATTCTAGGGTTTAACTAACCAAAATTAAACCAGCCAGTCAACAATCAAATGAAAGAAAATCTTTGTGAAAGAAACTCCTCAATACAGAAAGAGCCTCCGAGGAATTAATGCATCCATAATCTATATTAGCTGTCCTTTTAGTTTCCTATTAGGTTTGGCAGATTAGGCTTCATGTGGTGTTCCAATCCCTAAATCACCCTTTCTTTTAATGCTGAGCTTTACAACCTTGGCGTGGGTCCAAAGTGGAGTTAATGTCACAGAATTGTCTGATCTGTATTCTACATATTTGGCGAATTATGCATCTGAGATGCAAGACTTTATTGACTAAACATAGATATTTAATTTAGAATGTGATGAACTGTGCTGTGAAAGATGACATAATGCATATCATCCTAAAGTAAATGTTCACATTTGTTGGAAGAATTTTTTCCCAGAAGCATCTCTCTCTCCACTGACCAGAAAGGGAGCCAAACACAATCCAGCTGCTGAAATACAGACATTTAGTGCCGTTTCAGATACTATATAACTACATGGGGTTGGAAGGTATGAGACAGTGAAGAAGACCCACAGCCCCTGAAACATATGGAGTTCCTGCAATTTGGGAACTTGAACATCTCAAATTACACTAGACAGCTCTGCATAGGCAATTAGAGACTACTCGTACTCTGCTGGATTTCCATACTGAGATATGATAAATACCCATCCTATGGCCTTATATAAAACATCAATGAGGAATCCAGTAAGTTATCAAAGGACAATTTCTACACTGTTTTGCACTTTTGCTTTTCTATTGGGTCATGTAAAAGTTCAGCATAACATCACTTTTGACAGGGTACCGTGGAGAGATAGACGAACTGGCTAAGTAGCAGCTCTTCTGAGAAGGATCTTGGAATCCTGGTGGACAGTAGGTTAAATAAGAGTCAATGGTGTGCCTTGGTGGTGATGAAGGAGCAGCATCCCAGGCTGTATCAGTAGAACAAGGGAAGTGAGTATTCCTCCTTATGTGGCACTCATTAGCTGCATCAAGAATACTGCATCCAGTTTTGTACTTATCAATACAAGAAGCATGTTGATCACCTGGACTGAGTTCATTAGAGAGCCACGCAGATGGTTAGGGGATGGAGCATTTGCACTGTGAGGAAATGCTAAGGGACAAGATCTATTTAAACCAGAGAAGAGGAGGCTTTGAGAGAACCAAAGACCAGTTTCCCAGTGTGTAAAGGAAGATTACTGGCAATGCCAGGCTCTTTACTGAAATGCATGGTGGGAGAACAAGAGGCAGTGGCCATAGATTGAAACAAGAGGTTGTGAATAAGTATAATGAAAACAAAATCTGTGTGAAGGTAATTAAGCACTGAAAAAGGGGGTCTAGTGGAGGTTGGGGATGTAGGTGGGAAAAAGTTTTGGGTTTTTTTGTTTTGTTTTGTTTTTTTAAAATTTATTTTAATTGGCAATATTTTAAATTAGTTTTCCCCAATTTGTCTGTTTTGCCTATGACAGTAATTGGTAAGCAATCTCCCTGTCTTCATCTTGATCCACAAGCTTTTTCATCTTATTTTTTCCCCCGTCCTGTTGAAGAGGGGGAGTAATCAAATGGCTTAGATGGGGGTCTGACAGTTGTCCAAGGCTAACCCACCACATTAGGTTGCATAATTAGAATACAGCAGCCTATTTTCCTTATCGCTGCTCACTACTACATTAGATGCTTTGTTATATTGATTTATAGAAAAAAAAAAAAAAAACAACTGAAAAAACAACAACAACAAAAAAAACCAAACCAAGGAAGAAAAAAAAACTTTAATCACCAAAGTGTTTATGTGAGGTTTTCTGTATCTCTCTTAGGCACATGCATTCATTCTGGTTTGAGTTTCATGTACTCAAAAGCTATTTTTAAAGGATATTGTAAAATTTTAAGAAATTTTCCCAAAAATCTTTCTATGTAATTGCATTATATTTACATTACAACTGAGACAAAATTAGGACGGTCAAACTCTATCTTTTCTTCAGGACAAGCTATCCTTGATATCTGAAAATACATCAGTCCCTGAACAACGGAAACTGAGTGCTTTACTGGGAGTGTCATTCTGAATGGTTGCCAGTGTCTAAAATATATGATACTGGAGGGAAATAGATTGTTCCCTTATCTGATGGCTAGCTTATAAAATTTTCCATAGTAACTGCATTACATATTAGGGGAATAATCACTTCCATCACCATTGTTATGTTGACAAACTGAAAATAATAATACTGACAACACTTTGCATGCTTTTGTTGCTAAAGTAATACTTTTTCCATTTTTTGTGAGTAGATTGACTGAGTACTGGGAATTCTTATTGGTGTAGAAAGGTAGATTCCTGGAGTTCTTTCAAACTTTGAACTAGGAGCAGATGATATTACCTCATTACTTTAGCTGTTCCAAGCTTATATGACCTAGCCTCCGGATTTCAACAGGGCTATTTTCTTTAGTGATTTATGCTAACTCACCACAAAATGAGAACTCTACCAGACTGGTCGAGACTATAAAAATGGAGAATTATGAGGATCTTCAGTGAAATTCTTTTCCCCCTGAGAGACGTGTACAGGGCAAAATAATAAGAATAAACACAAACATTGAGGTTAATATTGCTGGGATTTTTTACTAGTGGAAAACACTTAAAGAGTGCTTTACTTTCCTTATAGAATCTTTTAAATAGTGGATAGTAAGAATTAGATTAAATTCAGTAAATTTTAACTGTACAAAATGTGTTTTATGAACATAACTAGAGATTTAGGTTGCTGTTGTAGTCACTTGGTGAGATAGGCAACCACAAGGGGAAGTTTAATCCACCTGTTTTTGCACAGAATGACTGACCTCTACTTTAGTATTTAACAGACACCTGCAAGGGGTTCTGAATTCCTCCACCCTGGTGTGACCCTTAGCCATATTTGCTTGCATGCAGACACTGTCTCTGGGCCCTGATGCCAATGGCAAGGAACCACTGAGGTAGAGCAAATGTACAGTAATTATTTTTTGAACTGATAATCAAAGAAACTAAATACTGAATAAAGCTAGATACAGCTATCTCCTCTCACTGATCACTGAGAAACACTAGACTGCTATTTTAAATTAGACACACAATATAGTACTGTGGAAGTGAGATGGCACGTTGGAAAAAAATTGGAATCTCTGTACTTTCATTTGCTATTGATCAAAGTAATTTCAACACTTTTTTTTCTAATAAGAAAAGAAAAAAATTAGAAAAAAGGAGCACTACGTAGGTGAAGTTTGAATGGAAATTCTTTCTTATGTTCACAGTATAGTTGCTAGAAGAACTATGTTTCACCCAAATAGGAAATTAAAGGAGGTCACATTAAAGAAAAAGAAAACAACAACAGAAACACCCAAAACCAACCAAGAAACTAAAAAAACCTAACCCTAAAACCAATGGTGTTAGTGAAAAAAGTTAGGTGACAAGGTGAATAAACAAAACATGATTTTGGCAGTGGCGTGGTGTCATTGTTAAGACCAAATTACAGTGCAGACACTAAATGGACTTGGTCACTAAAATATTTTACTCACAGATTTCCGTAATTTTACGAATTACACGACTTCCTTGTTCAATAGGAGAGACAATGTAGTCCAAAATTCAGATGGGTCATGGTAGAGCCTCAATCCATACTGTGTGTAGTCCTGGGCCAGGACCTGGGCTCTCTGAATTTCTCTCACTGACTGACTCTGGGAATCATCCATTACAGGACTGGGCAGAGGATCAATTTCTTGAGTGTCCTGTTCAAAGTCACTCAGTGCCTAACAGCTAGCTGTCTCTGGTGCTCATGGTCTGCTCCTCTGGAAGATTCTGGACATCTTTACAACTTTCACAGTGATTGACATGTCTGCATCTTTCACAACCAATCTTTAGCACGTTGTTTATGTTCAGGGTACTCCCCTATCCTTATGACTAAGCTATTCCCTTATCTTACAGGTCTGACTAAAGCTATGCTAACACTGCTGTCAACTAGGCTTAACTTATGCTACCTGTTCACCGTGTATGACTGAAGAATAGCAAGCAGAACACATATGTCTAAATATATATTATATAAAAAGAAAAGACAACCACAGGTTTTCTAGTTTAATTTGATCTCAATATAATACAAAATTTTAGAACAAATGATAAAAGGAAGACCAACTGAAAACTAACAAGAAACAGAAAATGTAATAAAATTCAAGATCTATTTACAGAAAAAAAAACCCTGATGTTTGAAGAAGTAAAAAGTAATTCTAGTAATTATGAGTTTCAGTGGTACAAAATATTACACTAACTCTCTTTATTATTTGTTTCAACACAAAAATTTTGGATGTGAAATATTAACCAATGGCAGTTCATGGAAGAGTTTGTGTGGGTGCCCTTCTATCAGTATAGCTGTAGAACATATAATTCAGAGTATTTTTATTGGAGATAGAGAAGCATGAATATTCTTGAAAAAGTGATTAGTAATATTTTATGTAAAAAATCACATATGACCTAATCACTCCTTTCAATGAAAAAGTAATTGAAACTGGAGAATAGAGTACTTTAAAGTAATATGTAGAAATAGATACCTCATTTTATTGGAAAAGACTAAAATAGCCTATTTATCTCAGAAAAATAAAGGAGGAGACTTATGATTACTATTCAGATATGTCAGTGGATGAAAGCTGGAGCAGCAGTGCTTATAGAAAGTGCTGATTCAAGGAAAAATAGATTTAAGTTGCCCTTAGATACATGTATGGATGTAAGTGAAAAAGAGTCCCCAGTCATAAAGTATTCCTACACATTAATATTATTCTACAATAATTCTATTGAATATAAGAAGTTTAACTAGTGAGAATTTAATAAATTTATGCAGAGTTTTGTTCATAAATAAATAATAAAGTTTACAAGACTGACCTTTCAGTTTAGGAAAGCCAAATTCAGCCTGGAGCCGAGTCTGGCAAGGAATGAGAAGGGCAACAAGAAAGGATTCTGCAAGTAGATAAACAGCAAAAGGAAGACAAGGGAAAATGGGGCGAAGGATCTGGTAACAAATGACATGGAAAAGGCAAAAGTATTCAATGTCTTCTTTACCTCAGTCTTGAAAGAGTCTTCAGAAATTCTAGATCCCTGAGACTATGAGCAAAAGTCTGGACAAGGAAGACTTGCCTTCAGAGGTGGAGAACTAGGTTAAGGAGCACTTGAATAAACTGGTTGTACATAAGTCCATGGGGCCTAATGGGTTGCACCCACAATAGTTGAGGGATCCGGCTGATGACATAGCGAGGACACTCTCAATTATCTTTGAAAAATCATGACAGGCATGGAAAGGTTCCTGGAGACTAGAAGAGAGTAAATATCGCTCCTGTCATTGAGAGGGGTAAGAAAGAATATCCAAGGAACTACAGGGCAGTTAACCAGTTCCTGGAAAGGTGAAAGTCCTCCTGGAAACCATTCCCAAACACATCAACAACAGGAAGGTCCTGGGACTAGTAAGCATGGATTTATGAAGGGGAAGTCATGCTTAACCAAACTGTTAGCCTGCTACTATAAGATGACTAGCCTGAAGGACGAAAGTATAGCACTGAATGTTGTTTACCTTGATGTTGGAAAGGTTTTTGACACTGTCTACCATAACATCATCATGGGCAAGATTAAAAAGTACAAGTAGGATAGGTGAACAGCAAATTACTTGAACAGTGGCTGAATGGCTGGGCCCAGAGAGTTTTGTTCATTGACACTAAGTCCAGTTGGAGGCAAGTCACTAATGGTGTACCCCAGGGCCAATAATTGGGGTCAATACAGTTCAATATCTTCATTGATGACCTGGATGGTAGGACAGAGTGCATCCATAGCAAGTATTCAGATGATACAAAACTGGGAGAATTGGCTGACAGATCAGATGCTACTGAGGAAGCTTGGCAGGCTGGAGAAAGGGACCAGCAGGAACCTCATGAAGTTTCTGAAGGGCAAATGCAAAGTCTTGTCCCCAGGGAGGAGTGAGACTACGTCACCATTTAGTCCTTATCCAAGTTATACTTTTAAAGTGAATCTCTCCACTGTCTTGATTTACCCTGCTTTGTTTTGCTTTGGCTATGTTTACATAGGAAGTAGTGTAAGTCAATAACTGGAGATTTGTAAAGTAGCTGTTGCTGAGGACCCAACATCCATGTTATGAACATTTAAAGGGTGTTTTTTTCTTCACTCTGTCATTAGTCTGAACCCATGATCTTAGTGCTTATTGGCTGCTGATATGGATACAACATTCTGCGATGCAAATGAAAGCTCAGGAAGTGGGGGTAATTAGTTGATTTGCCCAGAAATGCACTGCTGGTTTGCACACAAAATAGTAACAGTGAATCCACTGTAGAATCTCAGAATTCAGTAACTGGATTCCTTTTGGGTGAAACTACACTGGAAAGTGCAAGACAGAACGACACCTGTGTGTCCCAGTTGCTAATAGTCAGTCCTTTGGACCTCACTGGAACTAGTTCGAAGTAATACCACCCCCCCATTCTGAAACACTGATAATGTGTATGTCACATCCTCACCAGCAGCTGTTCTGTTTTACCAATCCACTTTTATCAGCCTGCACTAACTGCTAATGCAGACATAACTGTAGTGGATCAACCATTCACAAGAAAAGGTCAGTTTTTCTTATGGAAGGTGCCTGTTACTCCATTCAGGCTCATCTTTTCATATTATTAGATATGAAAACTCTGTAGTGATGTAGTGTGAACAAAATCCCTGTGAGTGCCTGTAAAGGCAGCAATATCTCTCCATTTTCAGGAAGCATGAGCATTCTGATTCCTAGATGCTTCATATTCAGATGTAAGTTAGGAAAGGGAAAATCCTAATACTTAGCTATTATTCTTTATTTATGGTCATTACTTTTAGGAGGTATCTAAAATGAAGATATAAATTGAAAAGAGATATTTCTATGGATCGTGCTCTTCAGAAAGTCCACAGTGACATAAATTACTTACCCATGCAAGTTACTTGGAAAAAGACAAGGAAAAAAATGCCAAGAAATAAAACCTAGATTGTTTAAGAGAATGACCTTCAGGGAGTTGCAATGTGATCTCAGTTATATATGAGATCATGCCATCCATTGTCATTATGAAAAAAACTTTCACAATAGCTCATTTATTATTTCCACTTTACTGATTTCTTTTTCTTGAATCATGAGATACACATTTAGGTCATATTTTTTGCTGATGTGAAATGATTCAAATGCATATAACCTCACTAAGTTCAATTAATGACACCAGTTTATATCAGCCATTAATTTGTCTGTATGTTGAAAAAAAGAAGTCCATTTTAGCCTAAGAATTTACTGTATTGATTCTATAAAATTTGTTATTAAAAAAGAAGTATAAAAGCGTAGCAGGTAAAAGGATTAAATTATTATGTTATGCAAAAGAATGTTTTAACTACAATTATAATTATGGCATATAACTAGACAAAATATTTAATTGCACTCAAGTTGTGTGTCTCTGTAAGTTACATCTACAGGGTGAAAGGGAAGGAATATTGATCTTTTTTCCCCCTCTTATTTTTTTTTCATAAGAAACATAGAATAACATCAGGTATGATTTTACAGTATTCAGAACATATTAGGAATCAGATTTTACGTCCTGTGCATGCTTTTATAATATTGAAAACATTAGAAGAGGCTAGATTTTAAGTACTGGAAGTGCACATTTCTTCTAATCAATGTATTTGTATGGTACTGTGGTTAATGGAAATTTGATGTGATTTTAAAAGTGAATCCCTCTACTTGCAGCTGCAGTATCTGTTATTCAATCCTATGTGAAACTCATCAGCTAAAGTGCTGAGAGATGAATCTTCAAATTGATACTATAGTTTAACACATACTTAAATGGCTTTTGGGTTTCTGGACAAATCTCCAATTGTTAATAAATCCATTTCTAAATGTTATAATTATCATTTAACCTGTCCATTTTCTGCATTAAGATGGGCACTTACATAACATTGCCTAATTAAATCTTAGCTGACTGGTTCTTTCTTTTCATTGCAATTGGCTTAGTCAGTCTTCTCCAACATCTCCGATCGTACAGTATTTATAGCCCTTTGCTAAAAGACACAACATATTATTTCTGTGCAATGGAAAACATATTCAGCATTTTTTACGCCTCAGTGCCACATCTGGCATTTTGTCTTCACTGTTATCAAGAAATAAAATTATATTAGTAGGTAGACTAAAGTAAGGTATATTTTCCTCTTCTTGAGCTGTTTTCATATGGAAGTTCTTAGATTCAACTGGTGCATTTGTGTTGTGCTTTCTTGAGTGCAGTCTTGAGATAACTCTGAAATGTGTTCTGACATTTCTGTAGGGGATAAAATATCCTTACAAGGACATGCCAACAGATTATTGGTGTATACTGCATGGGACCCCATACAGATTTGTGTCATGACTTAAGGTTGTATTTTATTTGCAGTTTTTAAATTCAAACCCTGCCCTAAAGTCTCCATAGTACTCTAATATTCTTACCAAAGTTTACATGTAACGAAATGGGTTTACATGTCCTTCCCACAATATCTAATGCAGTACACAGGCTTTCAAAAGTATTGTTGGATTTCTGAAATGTAGAGGCCTTAAGATTTACTTTTTTGAGAAGGGATGAATTCTATCCTCATTAATTACAGCGCATCCATGTTGGGGACTGAAGTGTAAGTTCTAGCTTGAAATCAAATTCTTGAGGCACTCTAGCTACAGCAGACTAGAATTATTTCAATCTGGACTGCTTCATGTACATGAATGAGATCATATAAAGAAAATGCACTGTATACATCTTTCCCCTGGAAGAATATGAAGTCTTTTATGAGACCCTCAATGATAAATTAACAAGATAGAGGAATACAAGATTATTTTGTGTATCTTTTGTTTTGTTTTATAAGTATTTTCTGTTGCAGTCTTAATGTACTTCAGAGTTTACATTTTATGTGACATTACCAAAACATTCTCTCAGAGGAACATTGGCAAATCACATAGTAATGCAGTTGTATTTACTCACACGTTCTTAATCTTTCAGCCTGTAGGATGTAGTCCTCAAATATGTATTTGCTTTGGTTCTACGTGCAGTCCCACCTATTTGTGCTTTTAGGAGACTCATCATTCATGTTCTGCTTTTCTTACAGAAACATGTTATGTGTACCCCTTTTCCCTCCTTTTGATAATATCTTGGTCAGGATGATTGTCTCATAACAGATATCATTATAACATCATAAAATATGATAACAAAGATTTCAGTAATTTTCATCTTACTACATTTAACTTTTTCTTAGGTATTTCTTTTATTTTTTCTGTGAGAAGCTGTGAAGAAAGGAAAAAACATAAGAAACTTAAAAATTAGCATACATGTAATCTCTGGCTTATTGCAAATCAGCTCCTTTACACATAAGAACTTGCTAGAAGTCAAGAGAGTGACCCGTTTGCAGTTTTGGCTCCATAGTCAATAGAGTGAATAGCGTACCAAGTCCCAATGATGAGTTCATCTTAAGGAGTGTTTTTTATCCTTAAATTTTCAATTTTATCAGTTTTGTATATTGAAAACCCTTTGGGATCGTGAAATTGAGACCATACTGAGGTCAATCGTAAAATTCACATTGAATTCACTGAAGGTCAAGTTTTTATTCTATGTATTACATATTTTGAGATTCTTATAGGATATTTATTGATGTATCAAACTTAAAGACAAAAACAAGGAAGATGAAAGAGTCAGTATTTCTCTTCTAAAGTACTGCACACTAATCTGATACATAGTTTTTGCAAGAAGAATATATGTCTGTTCTTCCTATATCAGAGTAGGTTTGCAGGACTATTAACACTTTAAAAAATGTAGTTAAGTTCTTAGTCTCAGTGATATCTTGAGCAAGGGGATTGCAGAGACCAACAACAACCTTTCAAAACAATTTACAAACATCAAGAAAGCTTTTATTGCAGAGATACTAAACACTAAAAAAAGAACAAGCAAGTAAAGACTTTATTTCAAGAAATAAGGAAATTAGTCAATATGTTTCCATGGTTTTTTGTTCTCTTTCTCCAGAAGACTTAAATTTTATAATTTTCAATAGAAAACATCCAGGGCGTTAAGTAGTAAAGGACAAAAGAAATAAAGTTAAAAGATTTAGTTAGTTAGTTTTAGTTTAATATTAACTTTCAAAATATGTATTAATATTTCAAAATAAAGTTACATGTATGAAATATATGAACTTTTAATGAAACTAATAAAATCAAGGATGCAATAAGGAATTGTTTGCATTCGAATTTACCTAACTGTAAAATGAAGGATGAGATTTAGAGCAAGACACTGTTGGCAATACATGTGATAATGGTTTTCAACATAGGTAAATTTAGTCTCCCTTTTCATGTTGGCTTTGTCTTGGAAATATCAGAAGTCTACAGAAAAAAATATTTTTAACATATTTTTTAAGAAATATATCAAAACCTAACTCTTTCAGCTTCAGTGAAACTAGAGTTTTTTCCTCTGTAAAGAGAAGCAAAGTTTAATTCAAACTGCCTTTAACTTCCATTAGCAAAAGTTATGCTTGTACTTCAGATTCTTCTCTTTTGTTTATATAATAATGTTTCTTATTAGGCTTGTCTTTGATAGTAAAGCAAACTAATCAAAGCATAAAATAAAAAAACGAAATGTCCAGCTGTGAAAATTTCTTTTGCATCTTCCCCTCCCCCTTTCCAGGTAACTAGGTAAAATTCCCTAGGTCAGATTCTTCTCTCCTTCCTTCATTTTTTCTTGCTTGCTTTTTGGATAATCTCAAACAAAACCAACCCATAATAACAATAGTTATGTATTACTGTATCACAACTTTTTTCTTATTTACCCTAGCAAGGCGAAAAAAGTGAATATTGCTTTTCCAACTATTCACGCACTATTAATTTATGTGTTGTACAACCATGGTCTGTGTAGTACTAGTTCATAATTCACATTTTTTGCTAAGATCTTTGTGTAGTCAACTCCCACAATAAATAAATAAAGAGAAAGGGAGAGAGAGAGAGAGAAAATCTGTCTCTCTGCATGTTCTTTGTGATGCTAGTAACTCAGTGAAATAACTTCTTGTGATATTTGAACATATGAAGGAGCAGCAGAAACTTTCACACTAGTGTGAACCTTGATGTTATATAAATGACTGTAATAATTGCATTAGCAAAAATTCTAAACGCTGGATAAACTAAGTTATGAACTATGCAGTCCTGGCGTAACTTCAGATGAAAGTGATATCAAAGACTCACACATGAAATTTGCAGATTTGTTTCAGAGTGTGGGAAATGGGAGGCGAATAATCTGTTTTGTTTTTCACTTTCTTTTAATCTAGGAAGGACTTGTCATCTAATAAAAGTTGTGGTTTTGTTCTGTTCTCTTTAGCCAGGACTAAGTCATGTGACATCAGAAAAATGTCATATCATAGGTGACTTCATGAAAATTTTGTATCATAGAGATCTGTACCAAATTGCTTCAATGTATTGCCTTGACACACACACATACATTCTTGTATTATAATTTGCTTACCTAAATAAATCAAGTTTTTTTGTCAAGTTTTTTAACAGTGGAAGATTTTACCAGACCTTTTATGCTTCACTGACTTAATATCTGCAATTTCTTTTTAGAATAAATGTGTAGGTAGTTCATACTCCTGGAAATCCTGCAATACCAATGAATAATTTTTTTACTGTAAAGTTTGTCAACTCTAATTTAAATGGTCTTTCATCCTTCATTTTAAGATGGTTGTTGTTTGATATCTGTTTACTTGCATATTGTCAAAAATCAATATATATGTGTTCCCTTATGTGTCCATAGAAATAAAGTTGATACAATGATACAATTAAATGATTAGGAAACAGGATATTCTACACCACTGTTGAAACTTATTAACTCAGGGGCTGTTTTTTAGTCTGAATTTAAGACATCAAATCATTATTTCAAAGTAAGCTCATTATTTAATTGTATGGATTTTATTTGCTTTATCATCTCCCCTATTGTTAAAAACTCTTATATATGTTAGCTTTATTTATTATGTAGTAGTAAAAATTAGGCATAATCCTTGGTTGGTGAAAAGATTTTGGAATTTATGAATGTTAAGGGACATCCAGTTACTTGAACAGATTGTACAGTTGCTAGAAAGAGTTCAGTGGCTGTTGATTAAGACTGAATAGTAATTCTTGAAAGAGCAGCAAAATATACTTCACAGTCTATTTCCTGTTGAGTAGTTCTGTGACACTGTGAAGGAAGCATCTACGGATTTATTTGCCAGAATGGTTGCTGCCACCAGGAATTTCACTCACAGTGTTTTATGAACATGTAGATTTTCCAGAGTTTATGTGTTCACTTGAAACTGTAGAGCTTTTTGGAGAAATTAAACTAATGAATGCTGACTTATAAATATGCTCTCAGATTTGCATATATTAATACAATTAGACATAGGAGAGTGATAATTTAGTTTTGAGCTTAGCAGCTGTGTAAAATTTAATATTACACAAGTCCCCAGTGTTTTTAATTCCCACAGTCAATTATTGAGGTCAACATTTTTTTTGGTTTATTGCTACTAAATTATTTTTCCCAAAGGGATGAATTTAAAAAGAGAATCACATACTTAATTTAAATTTGTTTTCAGTGATGAAATGATTTGTTAGAATGCCAGGAAAAGCATTCTGGGTACAATTTAGGGAGGGGGGGGGAAATACTTGCAGTATTAATAGTGATGGGGTAGTTATCTCAGTTACAGGAATGTAGCATGATTAAATAATCTATTAATCATAAAATGAACTATTATTTTTTAAAAACAAAATTAACAGTTATTTTAAGATACTTTTTAGCATAATTCCAGACAGTGAGGTTTTTATGGTTAATACTAGTTCATATCCAAAACTTGGTTCTAAATCTAAACATCTCAAAATCTGGAAATAATAAGATGTAATATTTTGGTTCAGGCCATCATGAAGGCAAGGATTGGATCAAGAATATCATTAGGAGTCACCTGAGTTTTCAGTAGTTTCTCTAAGGCCTATTTCTTTCATCATTTGTATTTGCATGCTTTTGTAGAATAAAATGTAATGAAAACAATACACATTATTTTGATTTAACTCTTACAAAATTACTTTGTGTTGGGAATATCTTGGAAAAATCTACTGTAATCTGAAAATTGTGTTTGTGGTGTGATTTAACTAATATAGAGTCAAGGAAGTCAAGGAAGACTGGAAACTCACTTCAGGAGAAATATTGCAGTTCTTAAATGTAGTGCATGCATGGAACTACAGTACATAATGCAACACCCTGAATATTAAAATGTCTTGAACAATTTTAAAAACCTGCAAAGTGAATTTTTTGTGCGTGTGTGTTTTCTAGTGCGCAGGTTATATTAAAATGCTTTTAAAATTTTCATGCTGATGAAAAGAAAACAATCTAAAGCAGTTGATAAAAAATCATATACTAGATCAATAGAATCTGTGAAGCAGCATCAGTCAAGAACAATTCTAGTGAAGATAGCAGAGCTTCCTTTACTTTACAATACGCACCTAAGATCAGAATCTGCCATAAACAGATACTGTCACTGATTTGTGATAACATCAAAGCTGGCAATCACTTTCTCATGTAATTCTGGATTTTATGATAGAAAAGTGTAGTTTGTTTAATGACAGCATAGTTAGAATAAAGGATCATACAAGTAAAGAGCTATTTCCTGTAAGAATTCAATCAGAAAGTGGGCATAATACACAGTAACACTAGAAAACTGTCTGATTCATAGGGTTATGATACCAATATTGTCCTGCCCCCTTTTGTACCACTGATAAGCTTAGAATCTGTTTCAAACCTAGTGTAAATATATTTGTTTCAACATCTATTAAAGGAGGTCAAAAAAAGAGACTTAAAAGTTTTTGAATGAGGTGAATTTTAGTACAAGCAAAGAATGTGATGTGTTTTTACTGCATCTGCTAGCATCTTAAAACTCCCGTATTAATTACAGACTGTAATATTAATGCAAACCTACTTGGTAGCAAAGCTAACTGAAACTGAAGAATTTTATTTGATCTGCACAAAAATAGTAATTTATTAATCAGTCACATTTTATCTGAACTTTCAGCTTAAATAAACAGTTTGAATACAGCTTCTAAAAATCTGTCTCCCATAGGAGACTGAACACTGGACCTTTCTTCAGATTGATGTGGTTAAGGAGATTCCTAAAATATTACTAGTGATTGAAGAGTAGATGGAAATAGCTTAATTTTTACTTGGTTAGTTTTCTTTCTACAAAATATTTAGCTCTCTCTGGAAGAACAGAATGGCAAAAAGTTACAGGTTACCTCAAGAAGCTCGAGAGAGATTTAAACTAAAATCGATGGGGGAAGGGAATACCAATAGGATTGCAGTTGGTAAACCAAGGGTTGGCATGGCATCATCTGACGGTGGCAGTGCCAGTGGGAACATTTACCCTGCTCCTGGGAGCACAGAGGGCAGGAGCATATCTGACATGCTTGTACACCAGTGCAGGCAGTATGAGAAATAAACAGGATGAACTGGAAGTGTGGGTCAGCTCCCAGAGCTATGATATCATCGGTATTAGTGAGACATGAATAAGTCCCATAATTGGAGTGCTGGGATGGAGGGTTACAGGCTCTTTAGGAGGGATAGGCAGGGTGGGCGAAGTGGGGGTGTCATGCTATACCTAAGGGAGAGGTTTGATTGTATGGCCCTTACAGTTAGTGATGATGTGGTTGAGACCCTCTGGGTGAGGATTAGGGGGATGGAAAACAAAGGAGATGTTATAGTGGGTGTCTACTACCGATCATCCAGCCAGGATGATAGCACTGATGAGTTATTCTATAGGCAAATAGGAGAAATCTCTTGATCGGTAGCCCTTGTCCTTATGGGAGATTTCAACTTCCTAGACAACAACTAGATATATCATACTACTAAGATGAGTAGATCTTGGAAATTCTTGAAGTTTGTAGGAGATAACTTCTTGTCACAAGCACTCAGTGAGACAATGAGGAAAGATGCCTTCCTAGACTTGCTATTTGTGAATAGAGAAGGACTCATGGGTAAATGTGGTGGTAGGTGGTTGTCTTGGTCACAGCGATCATGAAATGACTGAGTTTAAAATTTTCAGTGTAATGAGAAAAAAAGACAGCAGAGTTGCTACCCTGGGCTTCAGGAGACCAAACTAAGTTATTCAGGGAGCTAGTTAGCAGAGTACCCTGGGAATCTGCTTTTGAGGGCTTAGGAGTCCAGGAGTGCTGGTCAGGCTTTAAGAAACACCTTTTAGATGGTCAGGAGCAGGCAATTCCACTGTGTTGTAAGTCAGGCAGGCAGGGCAGAAGACCAACTTGGCTGAACAGGGAACTCCTTGTGGAGCTCAAGAGCAAAAAGAAATTGTATGATCTCTGGAAGTGAGGTGAAGCTTACAAGGAAAATTACAGTGCTGTGGTTCGTATATGCAGGGAGAAGACACTAAAGACCAAAGCTCAATTAGAGTTGAAATTGGCCAGTGTTGTGTCAGATAAGATGGGCTTTTTTAAGTATGTTAATAGTAAGAGGAGATCTAAAGAAAATATTGGACCGGTATTTGTTGAAGATGATCATCTGACTAATAGGGATGAAGAAAAAGCAGAAACATTCAATGTGTTTTCTACTTCAGTCTTTAATAATATTGATAGACCTTGGGCTGCCTGGTCCTCTAAGTCAGAGGACCACGAGTGTGGGAATAGTGACTTTACATTCATGGACATTGACATTGTAAGGGAGTAGCTCTATAAGCTGAAATTTCACACGTCCATGGAGCCTGATAGCATCATCCCAGACTACTGAGGGAGCTATTGGATGTTATGATAGGACTCCTTTCAATATCTACCACAGGTCTTGGGAGTCTGAGGAGGCCCCTGCTGAAAGGAAGCTGGCCAAAGTTATTCCAATCTACAAAAAGGGGGTGAGGGAAGACCCAGTGAACCACAGACCTGTTGGTCTAACCTCATTTCCTGGAAAAATGATAGAGAATATTATACAGAGTATGATTGAAAGGCATTTAAAGAATAATGCAACCATCAGGCACAGTCAGCATGGGGTCACAAAGGGGAAGTCCTGTTTAGCTACTTTGATATCCTTCTATGATAAGGTCACCCATTTTTTCTGGATTTTAGTGAGACTTTTGATACTATCCCTCACAGCATCCTTCTGGACAAGTTGTCCAACTGTGGGATCAGCGGATTCACGGTGCACTGGGTGAAGAACTGGCTGAAGGACAGAGCTCAAAGCGTCGTAGTGAATGGGGCTACATCTGGCTGGCGACCAGTCACCAGCTACATTCCTCAGGGTTCAATTCTGGGGCCAGTCTTGTTGAATATATTTATCAACAATCTGGATGCAGGAGTTGAATACACTATTAGTAAGTTTGCTGATGATACCAAACTGGAAGGTGCTGTTGACTCTCTTAAGGAATAAGAGGCCTCGCAGGGGGATCTAGATAGATTGGAGAATTGGGCTACTATTAACGGGATGAAATTTAACAAGTCAAAATGCTAGATTCTGCACCTGGGACAGAATAATGCCAGGCACAAGTATAAACTGGGAGAGGAGTGGCTGGGGATCAGTCCTGCAGAAAGGGATCTGGGGGTGCTGGTCGACAGCAGGTTCAACAGGAGTCAATGAGCCCTGGTGGCCAAGCGAGTAAACCACGTCCTGGGGTACATCAAACACAGCATAACCAGCTGGAAAAAAGAGGTGTTTGTCCCTCTGTATCCAGCATTGGTGCAGCCTCACCTGGAGTACTGTGTGCAGTTCTGGGCCTCACAATTTAAGCAGTAAGTGAAGGTCCTTGAATGTGTTCAGAGGAGTGCAACGAAGTTGGTGAAAGGGCTCAAAGGAATGTCCTGTGAAGAGTGGCTAAGAACTTTGGGTCCCTCTAGTTTGGAGAAAAAGAGGCTGAGGGGTGACCTCGTTGCTCTCTGCAGCCTCCTGAGGAGGGAAAGTGGAGAAGGAAAAAAAGCCTTAGACACCGATATTTAAGCAACTGAATAGGTCACTCTGTTTTCAGATGTCTAAACTTAAATTGATTTCTACATTTAGGTACTTAAATATAAGAGTCTTATAACTTAGAGATAAGTTCCATTCATGCTGATTTTGGTGGATTTGATAGTAGATGACCCGGATCTTCCCAGTGTCAGGAGGAGCAAACTTCAGGATTTCAGACTTCCAGCACTCCTATTTATTTATTTATTTATTTATTTATTAGGCCAAATTCTGGATTTCTTAGATGCTTCTTTCAGGTATCTTAAGAGTATGACCCTAACTGTATGAACAGCCTGTATATTAATTAACACCTGACTGAATAAATACAGTCTTATAATATGATTTGGAACATAAATGGAAATCAGGTTTTGACTGTTGATTACTTTGTAATATATCTCAGAAAGGTGCATGGCCATTTACGGAAATTATTGAAACTATGGTGAAATTGGAAACTTTAAGCAGATTAACGATTGTAACAGCAGTATAGGATGGGAGGACAACAGTGCTTCGCTGACAAAAAAAAAGTAACAGTCTTTGAGTAGAGTAGTGAAGTGTAGAACAACTAAGTGAAATCAATTGTGTTTAATCCATACAACTACTGATAAACCAGATCCTACAGCTTCCAAGATATAACTAATTACAATTACAGATCTGATAAGAAGTCAATAATTGCTTGCTGAAACATTTAAACAATCAGTCTCTGTTTTTAAAACTTCTGATAATCTATTTCTGTCTCATGCTTCCAGGATACTTTTGCTGTTAAAGCATGTCATATGCTGGAATACCTTTGCTGGTATCAACTGTGTTATGTAGGCTTAATTCTAAATTATTGCAGTGGTGAACAAGGGTTCAAACATCTAGTTGACTCATTACCAGTGAAGTAAAATAGTACCTCTGATGAGGTGCTTAACAAGAGAAAAACATCATTTCCATCCTATTTGTACTGGAGGAAAATATCAATAATGACTGCATTATACTATGGAGCAAGTAGGCTGAAAGGTGGTCTTTTTAATCTCAGTCCTGAAAGAGCTCATCATGACTGCACTCAGACATGTCAGGAAGAGATCTTCAGGCTTGCCACCACTTGCCTCCAGTGATTCCTCTGGAATGAAACCTAAACATGCAGTCATGGAAGGAGCTGAAGTACTTTCTGCATAGCACCTACTCTATAATACCATGCTCTGTGTGGTCCGGGCTTTAAGTGGCTTGGTGATGAACATCTTCCTTTAATGTAAACGTAGGTATTGGGCCCTATCTTCTGGTCTTTCTTCTCCAGCTCTACAAGCCAAAGAAAAATAACTGTTCAGTGGAGGAAAAAGCAGTGATAAAGATGTCCTTTATGAAGATCTATATATGAACAAAAATGTTTATTCCTGCAGCTCTCTCATTTTCGAATTAAGTCAATGAGATTTTTTTATCAGACACCACTTTGTACTGTGAAGATACAGCCATCATAACAGAATTAAAGGGTGGTATTGTAATTGCTGAAATTTTGTCGAGCGGACATATTGGTTTAATTTATAGTCAAAACCCTGAACACTATGACTGAATGGAAAATTTCAGTGAGAAATTGTTCTAGTGAAATATATGCACAATTTTATTTTCTTTAAACAGGAGTATCTTTATTAATTATTAATTAAGAGTTATTATTTTATTTATAAATTATAATTTGTAATTT
>NW_009600961.1:0-14131 GCF_000690535.1 Cariama cristata
TTATTTTATTTTATTTTATTTTATTATTTATTATTTACTATTTGAAATAGTAATTACTATTGCAAATTTAAAGAGGTTTCATCCGTTTCCAAACTACATGTTTAAAAACAAAGGACGCCACCAAGAAATCAACAATCATAAATTGTTCCTAAGGAATATGTTACGTCTTACGCTTTCTGTACAGCATTTCCCAGGAAATTAATATTCCTGCAACCTCTTAGTATCTCATCTGAAACAAGCAAACAAAGAAAAAGCCAGCATAGCTTGACAAGAATTTTGTGGTTTGTGCCAAACTCAGCTAGTATTAAATTTGTTATTAAGAAGTATAAGCTGCAAATTCCTGTGCTTATGAACTTGAGCCCATTCTCTGGTCCAGTCTAAATACAACTTTGTTTACACTGATTTAGTAGCCTTATGAGATTGCCTGATTGCTTTCCTGAGTTCCCTCAGCAGGTGAAATTACTTGCTGAGCTGCACAAAATCATGCTGGGAAATAGCGGTGCCATGTAGATCTTGCCAGCATTTATTTAATGTTATGTTACTGCTTGAAAATGAAAAGCAGTAATATTTAAAACGCAGCCAATGTGATGATGACCTATAAAAGTAAAAGAAAAGGCTGGGTAACAAATGAAACTATAACTTACATGCTGGTTTTGATGTCATTGTTTCTATCCCTACAGCAGCAGTTCCCTTTCGCAAACCACGCAGTGTATGTTAGTTTTATATCCCTTTCTCTAGTACTAGGGCTCTCTGTAACCACTGGCATGCTATCTCATTAAAGCCTATGTACCTTGAACTGCTGAAGGTAGTGCTTTTGAATTACGAAGGCAGGAGATCTGAGAAAATTCAGGTATCAGCCACCTGGAGGTTACACAAAAATTCTCAGAGGGTTAATAGGGTGCCTTTTTTGCTACAAAGTAAGTATACGAAATTCATGTTCATTGAAATTTTACCTAGATAGTAATGGATATTTTAATTTTCTGTAATTATTTGAAGCTGGTTTAGCCTTTGTGCATTCATTTCAAAACTGGCATTGACAGCAAGCACAGTACTTTGTTAGCACTGGTACCGTGCAGCTATTAAGTGGTGAAAGCAGGGACAAACAGACTCAAAGTAGTAAGTCTGGCTTGAGAGAGCTGTAAACCCCACTTCTGCTGGGGAGAAGCAGTGTTGCCTCTTTGCACGGGGGACTGCACTCTTCACACCTTCCTTCTGCCGGTGAGACAGCCCGCCCGTCCCTCCAGCAGCTGCTGATGGGGCTGCCATGGCCACGAGGCCAACCCCTGCCATGGGACCTGAGCACAAGCCAACAGTTCAAATACGTGCTGAAGATCCCAGAAGTATTTATGACTTCTTCTGATCCCTGTATTTTCACAGGTACACTGTTATCAACAGACAAATGAGCTTGTTGGAAACCAGCTCGGGTATGTGGATAAAACCTAGCCATTACTCTGAAAGGAACTTAATGTCACCTATAACCAAAGTATGTCCTTAAGAGCCATACATCTCCCCAGGGTGGATCTAAAGAATTGTACAAAAACCTGCCTGCCTGACTTCTGTACATCCCTGAGGACTGAAGCTTCTTATGTATTGTTTGTGCTAAAGCAGCAAATTCGAGCCCAGCATGTGTAATGAGAACACTCTTGCTGTGAAGTGCTTACAATGCAACGCAGAGCCAGGGAGGTGGAAGTCTTGCTCAGTGTCAGAGGTGTGGGGAGCAGCTAACTCTCTTCCCACGTTGGAATCACTCCCCAACGTGCCTGGACTCCGCTGAATTTCCTGAGTAAGCTCCAATGTCCCGAGCTTAATAAGGAATGAATGTTACCTGCGAATAAAACATGAAGGAGATTTTCAGTTTAGATCTAAGATTTCTCCATCACATCATCCATTCCTTTTTCTCTTAAAGAACTAAAGAGTAGCTGAAGCTGGAAGGGACCTCTGGAGATCACATAGTGCAACTTGTCAAAGAGGGATGAGCTAGAGCAGGTTGCTCAGGGATGCGTACAATCATGTTTCAAATAACTCCAAAGATGGAGAGTCCACAGCCTCTCTGGGTTACTTGTTCCAGTGTAATGACTGCCCTCAGGAAAAAAAAAAAATAATCTTATTTTAAATGGAATTTTCTATATTTCAGTTTATGCCTCCTGACTCTTATGGGCACCTTTACAGCTCCGTCTTCTTCATTCCCTCCTTCCCTGCCCCCCTCAGATATTTAGACACACTGATAAGATCCTCCTGGAGCCTTTTCTTCTCCAGGCTGAACAGTCCCAGCTCTCTCAGCCTCTCCTCATATGACAGATGCTCCAGTCATCTTCATGCCCCTTTGCTGGACTCTTTCCAGTATGTCCAGGTCTCTCTTGTACTGGGGAGCCCAGCACTGGATACAGCACTCCAGGTGTGTCTTACCACTGCTGAGCAGAGGAGCAGCATCACCTCCCTCAACCATCTTCCTAACATAGCTCAGGCAGTTGTTGGCCTTGTTGGCCATGAAGATGCATTGTTGATTCAGGGTCAAAGTGTTGTCCACCAGAGTCTGCAGGAACTTTTCTGCTGAGTTGCTTCACAGTCAGTCTGCCACCACCCTGTACTGGTGCCCGGGGTTATTCCTCCCCGGGCGCAGGAGTCAGCTTTTCCCTTTGCTGAACTTCATGAGGTTCTTGTTGTCCCATATCTCCACCCTGTCCAAGTCCCTCTGAATGGCAATATAACCATCTTGTGTGTCAGCCACTCCTTCCAGCTTTGTGTCACCTGTAAAGATGTTGAGGGTGCTCTCCCATCATGCAGATTATTAATGGAGATGTTAAATAATATTTGCCCTAGTATCAACACCAGGGGTACTCTATCCAGACAAAATGAGTACATCAGCTTCCAACCAGACATTGTACTGCAGATCACAACCACCTGAGCCTGGCAGTTCAGACAGTCTTCAGCCCGTCTCACTGCGTTATCTAATCTGTGCTTCATCACTTCATCTATGAGGATGTCCCAGGACATTGTTTAAAATTTTGCTAAAATTGAGACAAACAACACCCACTGCTCTTCCCTCATCCACCAAGCAAGTAATTGTAGGAGGTTGTCAGGTTGGTTAGACATGATTTCCCCTTCATAAATTCATGCTGGCTACTTGCAAGTACCTTCCTGTCCTTCATGTGTTTGGAAATTGGTTCCAGGATTATTTGCTCCATCACCTCCCTAAGGCCTGAATAAAGGCTGACCAGCCTACGTTTCCCTGGATCCTCCTCTCTGCCATTTTTGAAGGCAGGAGTGACATTTTCTTTCCTCCAGTCCTCAGCGTCCTCCCCTTGGATAACCAAGAGTGGCCTTGCAATGACATCAGCCAGCTCCCTCAGCACTTGTGCATCCTGAAGACTGGACAAATCAGACCAGTTACTAGTTTATGTTTTCTTTCAGTTCTCCCTTCTTAAGTCCAGATTTCTCCTGAAAATTTGGTTATTTATCAGAAAAGCTACTTCATAAACTGACAAAAGTGGAGGCGTAGGCCAAGGCCAATACCACTGCCAGTTTCTTTTTGTTCATTTTCAATTGTCAGACTTGGTTCAGGTAAACATTTGTTCTCTGTGACAGAGGGGGATGATATGTTTATTAGAAAATGAGCAAAAATGAGTTGGAATCAAACATTTAACAATCTGAAACACTTCTGAGGTTACACCTTGCAGATGACAAGAAAAGATGATGCTAATAATTTGACAGTGTGAAAGAAGACACTTTCCATGTATTTGGTTAAGGGTACAAGCATTAGGTTTTGATGTGAAACTTTTTATCAAAACCTCTTTTGTAGATCATGATTTATTTTTTTTTCAGTTCTAGCTTTAGTCAGCAATACCTTCTGAGACTAAAATAGAAGGGACTCAGTCCTGTCAATGGTATCCCTAAGTTCTATTTTATGTTTCTTCCCAAAAAGCTAAATCCAAGGTACCAGTGTCAGTAGACATTTGATTCTAGATCTTTCTTTCTTTCTAGCAAAGCAGGTCTTTCTTCATAGCAGTTCTGCTAAGTTATTCCTTAGCTGCTTCAGACTGACGTATCAAACAAACTCAGCAGGATAGATGATGACAGAGGGTGCAGGGTGGCTTAATAAAACTCTTAAGGCTTCAGCTATAGCCGCGCTTCTGCATTCCCATCTTTTAATATTCTGTTAAACATCCCAAAGGGTCCTGGTCTGCCAGACTCCTTTCGCAGAGTCGCACTCTGTCTTTTCAGGACTTTTGGGATGGACGAGCTATATTGGTGCATATACATACACATACATGTACACATATACATAAAGTGCTTTTCTTCTCTTATGACTAAGCAGTTTAAGTGGTAATGTGGTGAAAACTGAGGGAAGTTCTACAACCCTCATTTTGCAAGTCCTATAAGCTATTGCTGGTTGTGATGTGCCTCCGTCTATATAAATGTCATTAGCTGGCAGTAGAAAATAAGGTGGAAAATACTGGCTGTATCACACAAGTGTTCTAGATGGTTGAAGTTTAAGCTATGGCACCCCAAATCAAAACTTCAGGCTTTTTAAATTACAGACCTCTAGTTGTGACACAAGTCCATGGAAATGTGCAGACATGCAGCTCTGTCTTAGGAATCAGCTCTGCACACTCTGAATAGGGTGCAGTTTAAGTCTTGTACTGAGAGTACAACCCAGTTCCCTTGCCAAAGCAACCAACTCAGGAGATTCATAGATACGCCATTATTCCGCGATTCTGAAGACAAGTGCAAATGCTATTGACATAACTGAAAGGCTGTTATCTTTAACCCGCAGTCTTGGGTACAGTCAGTTATCACCATCTGCTGTCTAAATGTTAAAGTTCTTACAGATGGAATATTTGAAGAGTGTATCTGGCGTAGGAAGGAAAATATCAACAATGATGACAATAATAATAATAATTCAATAATAACGAATGACAGGAGAAAATGTATTCATGTGCAAGCTGAAACTTTGCCATATGTAAGAACCTCTCTCCCTATAAAGAGATTGAATTGCAAGGGGCTGGAGATTTCCAAGTAATCTTCCTTAGAGTGGATTGTCTATTTATGTGCTAAGCAGAATGCTTTTATTCCCTCTGTATGATTTTTCCAATGTATTTGTCAAGGCACTTGAGAAGATTGTATTTTTTATAGTGCTTCTAATCTTTTAAATCAAAAGTAAAGGAGGTAAAAGAAGCAAAGGTCAAGGATTTGATATCCCTGGTAGGGGAGATATGTCCTGCTTTGGGTAAAACTCTGTGAAATCAGCTGTCAGAATTTAACTTCTCTCTAGCTGCAGCATTGCAAGGGTGTGAAGAAAGCTGAGTGGTTGCTGATGGTTTCCTTAGATTCCTCTGCACCTAATCATACCCACGGTACCGGAGGCTTCTGTCATTGCAGGAGCTGACAGAATTCAGTGACAATCCAGAGAAATGCCTTCTGAAGGTCTGTTCTGAGAATCACAAGTGCTTAACAAAGCAATGCAGCAAATGAAATAGGTTTGTTCTTCGCAGATCCAAAAACTGGTTTGCTGTTACTGTCTCTATCCCCTCCACTTTAAATCTGACATTATTGCTCTTAAGATGCAGAACAGGCTTTTCAAGGACTGTAGATTTCCTTCAAATTTCAGTGACCAAGAGAGAGAATTGCATTGCTTATTTACTACATGGTTGGGGGCTAAGAAGGCTAAGTACAAGTTTATGACTTGTATTTTGCAGTAGATTTTTACTTCTAATTCAGCGACCCACTTCAGCTGCAGTAGAAGGTCACTGTTGCTAATTTACTCTCATTCATTGGTCTCAGTGACAGAATTTAATTATTTCAACCTAGTTCGTAGTGGGAGAGCAGCTGCATCACTTAAAACACTGTAATGAAAACCAGTAAACCCTCACCTTGTCTCAGCAAAAAGACCAGGAATAGAACAGTTAAACTTATGGTCTGTAATCTTAACTCCAAAAAAAAAAAGTGCATTACCTTAATAAATGGGAAGTTTCAGCTGACTAACAGCTGCACAGTTGCTCTTTAGATTTGAGCAGACTCTCCCTGGTATCAATAGAAGCCTGCCTAAAAATTGAGGAAGATGTTATATTGAGCACTGTAAGTACAGAGAAGAAGGAATTCCTTGAAACAGGATCCACAGCCTTTGAGGTAAGGCTTGCAACGCTTTTAGGGGCAAACGTGCTTTCGCTCCGCGTGGAAGGGCCAGCACGCTGAAGCCAGTGATAACCGTGCGGGTTTAGCTGGATAAGACATTACCGAAGAGAAGGATCTGGTGTGTTCATTACTCTAGGATAACTAGTAAAATGACAGGAAATTCAAATAAGCTGCTAAATCTTCTTCCACGTAAGCATGGGAATAGCAAGCTACATGGTCCAGCTGTACTGGATAACAAAAAAAAGCCACCTCAAGAAACCGGGGCAGGCCCAAGGCGTTCCTGGCTAGAGGGACTAGCGTGACAACCTGGTCAAACTCACCAGAATCGGCCCAGGTCCAAATTAAATAAAATGTTCCCCTGTATAGGTGTCCACCTTAATACTCTCTTCTTTTAGGGGCTTCTGTGGGTTTTGGCAGAAAAAGGAATGATAAAAGCTGTGCACTGGAACACTCCTGCAGGAATTCCCTCTTGCCCAAAGACAGAGTTCCCCATGCAAAGTCTAGAGCAGTCTCTCGTTACGATGTTACTCCTCCACTTTACATTTGCCTGGCTCGTGAAAATAGAATTGTGATCATAAAGTTGAAGTTTCATAATTCTTTTAATAGACTTAAATTTGACTTTTCTCTGTATCTGTCTACCTTCTTTGTTTGCTCATTCTTTGGTAAAATGAAAATTATCTGGGAGAGTTTAAGGAAGTTGGGAGACGAGTTTTATTTTTAACTTCTTTTGAAAACCTCTGGATTTGTCTTCTGAAACATCTTTTTTTTTTCTTTGCTTTCTTTGGCCAAAGTATGTCTCCTGCTGGGAGACATGGTCCAAATCTAATTAGAATATTTTATTCAGTAAGCTCCAGTTTATTGAGAAAGCCAGATATTACATATTATTTTGACATTTCAAATATTACAGAAGTGATAATAAGCAAAAATTTATAGAAACTGTGAGACAAATAGTAAAAAGGAATATAGGGAGAAAAATATGTAAATACATCAATCATGATACAACCAGTTCTTTAACAACATATGACTTTTTTGTAACTGAACTACTCTTTACAGCTAGATTTGACATGATACTTGGATAGAGGAGAATATTTGAGTCCCTTTTTTACGCATGAATGAATGATATTACCTCATCTTTAAAGTGCTAATAAATTTTGAAAATCAAATCTCAAAAGTGGCTTACCTAAATTGTCCAATTTTATATTTATTAGTAACACTTTTTTTCTTTTCTCTTTTCTTTTTTCTTTTCTCTTTTCTTTTCTTTTCTTTTCTTCTCTTCTCTTCTCTTCTCTTTTTTTCTCTTTTCTTCTTTTCTCTTCTCTTCTCTTTTCTTTTCTTCTCTTTTCCTCTCCTCTCTTTTCTTCTCTTTTCTTTTCTAAATTCTTCCCAAAATGTAGGATTCCTGAATAATATCAAATATGTTAAAATAGAGTGACTGTCCTTAATTCTCTAGCTGCGTTCTTATTGAAGATCTTTGCTAAAACTTCTAAGGTGTTCTCTAAACGTCTTTTTATACTTGTACTGTGATCCAAACTAAATATAGTGAGATTAACTCTTTGCACATGGAGGATAAAACTGATAATTTTGTAAGAATATGTTGGCTATAATCTCTGAGAAAATATGTGGACTATGTAGAATTTAGATATCTCTTTTTTTCCAGATTTTATGAACTCTTTTGTGAAATAATACATGTTCAGTTTTACTGACACAAAAACTATAAGCATAGCATGGATTTCTATATGTTCCAGAGAAGACGAGAATGAAAAGGAGCTATTTACCCATCCAGCATGTCTTTAAATGTCAATGCATAGTAGCTCCTAAAGCACATTACGTTGTCTTTTGTCCAGTCTGTTAATCTAATCGATTATAATTGTGCTGTTACCTGTCTTGCAAGACTCCTCCTCACCTGAAATATCATAAAAATATTAGGTAATTTTACTGTTTAAACAATTATTAACATTCCAAAGCTTCAGCTTCAGCTTTCAGATACCCAAGGAAGGGAAAGGAGGTCTGTGGTGCCAGTGTGAAAGACGAAACGTGCTTCCCTCCTCCTTTTTCCTGCTTTGCCCTCAACTCCGAATGCACCAGTAGGGTGAAAGAGGAACGGAGCAGCTTTCTGATGCAGCTAACTTTCCCCAAGACAACACAGTTTTTAAGCACAGCTTTTACTTAGATCAAAACTCCATACAGAAAGAAATGTATTCAACTTGGTCTCATGCTGCTGATAAGCTTGCAGTGAAGGCACAAAGTAGTTCCCAAGCATTTCCAAGATTACTTTTAGAGGAGTCTGAAACTCTGACAACCAGAAAAGTTGTACTAAAGAAATGAAATAATTTGAGAATATATTTGTAATAGTATTAATATACTTACTGTCTTTCATACCTTGAATATAATTTCTCAGTTTCCAGTCCCTCAGGAGCTGTTCTTTTATTAACTTCGTAGAAGTTCTGTTCATAATTTGTTGTCAGAATATTTGACAACATATTAAAATTCATAGGGTACCTACCTTTTCACTCATGGGGAAAACTCTTTAATTTTATCCTAGAAGTTTTGACATAACAAATAATTCAGCTGCTTTTACATGAGAATGCTAAATGTTCTGTAAACAGTAATTACAGGGTGGGCTATGTGTGTTCGTCCTATTCACAAAACATACTAATAGACCAATATATGCAGTTTGGGTTTTGATTAACTACATTTGTCTTCTGTACTAGTTATCAGCAGTTGCTCGTGAATGACAGCAACTGACAGATTAAACTGTCAATATGTCCATTCACAAAACAAAAAAGGCTTTTTTTCTTCATCTATTTTATGATTTCTGGAAACATCCACTATAATTTGTACTGGTTCCAGCTGTTCCTATCATAGATCTAAGTTTACAAACTGTAATTTCCAAACGTAGCTTCTTAAGGCAAGATGTTTGTGTCATTGGAATAGAGGTTTAAAGAGCTTTAGTCATCTTCAAAGCTGTGCATGTGGAGTATAGTGATTTGTGGAACAGGGACAAAATCTCACAGTCTCAAAAACAGGCGAGCATTTTCATAACTCCCACTGAATAAGGTGAATTTCTATTAGTCCATTTTTTTTAATTTTCATTAACAGAAAGGAAAATGATCGCTTTCTATAGTGGAGCATCAGATTCATTCTGAAGATCTTTGGTGAGAGGCATTCCCAATAAACAGATTATTTTAAAAATTGTCTTAAAATGGGTGTCTTTGAATACACCAGGGTTTCTGCTGATGCTGCAACTATTGTTCATGGATCGCAACTAAATTTGTGCTTTTTCATCTCACTGAATCAAGGCCTGAATATAATGTATTTGACATGAAAAAGTTGCAGGTAATTCAGATATGTGTCTGATTTGGGAGTATCCAAGTACTTTCCTTAGTAAGGAGTTTCGAGAGAGATCACATCTTTTTCTATGGTGAGATATGTACTTTGAAAGTGTTGTGAAAATGCATGGCTTTGTTTCACTCCAAAATCTTGTAAGTAAGAAGCGAAGGCTCAGAGAGCTGTTTTATGCCAACCTGATTGTTTGCATAACAGCACTGGACAAGGAGAAATCACTTTGTACTGAACAGGGAACAAGAAAGATTGCAACGCTAGGCAGAGCTCTGCTCATTTCCATGGAACAAGAAGTATTCTCATTGCTAGGGAGTTAGCACTGTGACATTTATCCTTCTCCCATCTTTCGACCACATTTTAAATGTACAGTTTATAGTCATAAGGGAGACTCAGATGAATCAGGCTGAAAAAGCTGCTCCGGATACTTTTGTCTTCACTCCTCTGAAATAAAATAAAAATTCTCATCAGCATATCATGTTCTGGCCTTGCATCCAGCTCCATCCTTTCTTTCTCCATATGGATAATGTCTGGCCAGGAAGGAAATGACTGCATTTTCAACTACAGAAGTGAAATCTGGCCTAATGGAAACTTGCTTGAGTTACTTCCTGAAAGCTAACGACTAAAGAGAGCTTTCCAGGAGGAGACTAAGATCAGCAGAAATGTTGGCTAGTGAAAGACATAACATCCTAAAATACCCACAACACGGATTTTCAAAAAGCTTTCTTCTGTTGCTGTGTAATTTGGGGACTGAGAATTAGCAATGCCTGAAAAATCGAACAGGTTTTACCTTCATTCACCTGATGTCTCTGTTTATTGATGAAGAGTTTGAGTAGCCCCACTGAGCCAATATAAGCTTGTTAGGGGGTATGTGGGGCATCAGTTGAAATGCTGAGAGAACAATGGCATTTGAGGGATCTCAGTGACCCTGGGTGCCACTGAGAATTGTCACCTTCCAATAGGGAGGGTTTCCTACTCTTGCTGGCTGGTTCAACGTTTCTGTGCAGAATGCAGAAGATTCTTGTTTTATTTTCACTTTTCTGCACTGATTCCTGAAGGAAAGGCATTTTATAAATAGGCTGATTCATGACTTGGTTGGATACAGGAAATATCTAGAAAAGGAAAAGTAGGTATATATTGGGTAGACACATGGAAGATAAATAACAGCGAAGTTCAAAAGCTCAGTCAGCGTGGAAGACAGCTGAGCAGTCCAAACAATTTCAAGTACTTCAGCATATCTCTACTTTGAATTCACATTAAAATTTAGCCATACATCTTGGGATTTATATTTGCAAATTATAAACGTTTGATTTACATTTTCCTTGGATTTCAGAAGAAGCCAAGCTTAATGTGACCTCCTCCTCTTGAAGAAAATCGAGATCACCTTACTGTGTCTTGATTAGTTAGTGGGAATGGCGTGTGTTTTCACCAATTAGTATACAATGTCACAATCTGTTTCTAAGGGAAAATTCAGTACGCATTCGGGAAAGTTAATTATAATTCCTTTTTTGGCATCCTTCTGTTTTCCAATCCCCCTTTCTCCCACTTAACCACACAAACTCAGAATTAAGCCTCCAAATAGTGTTACTGCATTGGTTAATCTCTTCCATACTGCCTGCAGAGACTAGCTGAGGTGACACAATTTCTAATAAAATTTTACACCAGTAAACCTGGCTTGAAGAGCAGATGTGAAAATCCTGCTGATTGTCATGCATTTAGGCGTTCATTCATAAGAAAGCACACTACTGTGCATACGTGGGACAGGATGTTTTGCGACGCCAAAAGCGAATCTTCATGCTGTTGAATTTATGCATTTCCCACAGCTACTCAAAATGCTTGTCTGAATGCTCAGGCAGGGGAGAGCTCTCTCTGCGGAAAATGCTCATCTTCTGTTCGAGTCAAGAGGTCTGACTTGTACTCTATTCCCTATTCATTGGCAATTTGCAGCCAATGTTTGCCTTATCGTCATGAATTAACGATGAAAAGATTGTGGCGCTAATTTTTGCTTCAGTGTGATGTTATGAAACAGATAGTAAACGGCAAGAAGAGAGGAGAAGGGAAGAAGAAAACAAACCAGAGACTTTGCAAAGATAAATGTAATATCCCCTTCACCCTCAAGAAATGAAATTATTCTGACAGGGTCAGAGATTCTGCTTGGCAAACCATCTTAAATTAATTACCTGCTTGACATTTTAAAGGAAGGTTTCAGATTGTAAATTTAACCCAGACAAAGCATTCTTTTTAATCTTGTCAGTATGCAAACTACTTTGCACTGCAGTCTGTGAATTATTTATCAGAGAAACGACCCCAAAGGGTAAAAGGAAAATCAGGAGTATTTGATCTGGGGTTCTGTAGCCTGATGTACTTCTCTACCTTAGATCTGTACCTGTTGCAGTTGCTTAATTTCTGGGTTTTTTTTTATGTTACGGATATTTAGCTTTCACGCTGCGCTTCTCTAAAGCCTTAATATTTTTTCCCTATTTAAAGGCATTTAAATTGCTTCTAAAACTGTGTCCCAACAAATAATTGTATCTACTTTCCAGGGAAAAACAAGAGCTAAATAAAGGGGACAAAACCACCTGTCTTTCTATTCCGTGTGTTCTCGTTAGAATAAGCATGCAGTATTCATGGCTGTTGTTTTTTTTTCCTGCACTCAGGTGAAAATACAGTCTGTAATAGTAAGTAGTCTGCAGAACCTGAGTTTTTACTTGCAAACTGCATTAAAAAATTAATCCTGTAACCAGTTGTGTAACAATAATGATGAAAGGTGGTCACCTGGGATAAAAATACCTCAGACGTTGTGAGTCCAGAACCCAGTTCTGACACAAGCTTTTTTTTTTTGTGTAAAGCCACGTAATTTTAGTCTCTTGGTTTTTAAATGAAGCCTTTACAACTTCTGATTTCCTATTTCCTAGTCTTTTCAGGTTTCAAGATTATTTATTCAACAATATTTCATATAGGTTTTAGTATTACTGCTAACAGAAAAGACCTTTAACTGCAATTGTAATGTAAAAGATAATTATAATCCAGGGACCAACACAAATCAGAACATAACCTGACTAATACTTGCTCTCGGTTGACATTGAACCTGTTTGCTTAGTTACTCTGGATTTCTACAAAGGCCATAATTCTCTGAAGACATCAACTAAGTAAGCATCTGATATGTAGAAGAAAGTCAGATTTGGAAAATCAGCAGAAAAAATACCCTTAGCCAATTGTAACAACTTAAGCATGTAATGCTGCTATACACGTTTTTCACTTTGAGAACATTTGGTCCCTGGATGTGCATTGTTAACTGTTGATGTTTCATGTTTCAAACAAGTTCCAATATTTTCCGTTTTATCCATATGTAAGATGAACTTTAGCTGAGCTGAGTGGAAAGTTCAGTAGAAACTCTATCAATCTGCAGAGAGAAATTATAATTCCCTTCTGCTTCTGTCATCTAGTATGAAAAATTATTTATTTGACCTATGGAAGTTTTTGCATCTTGATGTGAGCTGAAATGAAGCTGGTAAAAGTGTTATACCATTCTTCAGTTTAGTACACTGCCTAATGTTTTCATTCTATAATCTTTTGTTCTTTAGTAGGGGGATTTTTTCCTGCCACCAGACTTTCTTCTTCCTTTCTGTCAATGGTTGAATGTTCCAACAGCAAGACATGAGAGATTTCATAATAAAAATCTCTCTAAGCCAAATGTGAATGGGCTTTTACTATATTATGCAGTCCTAATGAAATAAGTCGATTCTGACAGATAATTCTCCTTTCAAGAAAGATTTGTCAGATTTCTGCTTAGGTTTCCAAGTACCTCAAGACTTTCAAACTTGCCTTCAGTTTCCTAAAAAAAAGTGCTTAAACTTTTCATGAGTTGATGAAAGATTAACTATGCAGGGCATAAAATCAGAGATACCACACTAGTTAATTGCAAACCTCCCCACTTTAAGACTGTATCCACTTTTTATCTGTTTTTACCATAAAACTCCCAAGAAATAGTTAAAGGATTGTGTACATCCTCCACAATCTATTTACCTATCTATAAATTCCCCTTTGCAGATTCTTGTATCTATACAAAACATACAACTAAGAAACCAAAGACTTTTGCTTACTGAATATCCCAGGTCCCTCTTTAAAGAAGTGTAAGTATAAGCTCTAACGTCTGTGGATACATTTTAATTAGGCATTTTGGCTATTGTTTAACTATGATAATTTCCCCTGCGATTTCTACTCAGCTGATTTCACTTCTCCCCCTAGTCCTTGCTCAAACCTACTGGAACATCAGTGCTGGAGTTGTGATCGGAGACCATCCTAACAACAGCTGCATTTCAAAGCCTTCCTTCTACTTGAAGGTTCTTTTTATGTTTCCCAACTGATTTGTGAGGGTAGTTAAAACTCATACGAGTGCAAAGAATTACTTTTATCTAGATTTAAATATTATTTTAGGCTAATTACTGAAGCTATTCTTTTAAAATAAGTAAAATAGATGCTCCTTGATTTTTATGTATGTATCAATAACAATCAAACTTTGATGTTCAATATCCATGACTGCTTTTTGATCTGCTCATGACAAAATCACCTGTGGGACTTTTTCAAGCTGTTAAAATGCATGTTTTTTAAAGTCATAATGAACAGACTGTACATTCTTCATTTCATAGAATCATAGAAT
>NW_009600962.1:0-13976 GCF_000690535.1 Cariama cristata
AGGGCTGTTGCTCTCACATATTCTCACTCTTCTGTCTGGCTGCAGTTGTCCAGTTGTTTTTTTTTTCCCCTTTCTTAAAGTTGTTATCCCGGAGGCACTACCACCATCGCTGATGGGCTCAGCCTTGGCCAGCGGCAGGGCCATACTGGAGCCGGGTGGGGGTGGGGCGTACCAGGCTGGCGTTGGCTCCATCATACATGGGGGAAGCTTCCAGCAGCTTCTCACAGAAGCCACATCTGTAGCCCTCCCCGCTACCAAAACCTTGCCACACAAACCCAATACACAATTCCCCTTAGGAGCAGCAAAGTGACAAACTTTAAAAGGGCAGATTTTAAAACTATGAGGAAAATGGTTAACAGCAGGCTGAAGGGCAAAGTAAAAAACTTTAAAACCACAGAAACAGCCTGGAGGCTATTCAAGAACATTGTGTTAGAGGCACAGATGGTTTGTGTATCATTGAGAACAAAAACAAAGTAAAATGGTGAGAATAAAACTATGGTTAAGCAGAGAAGTACAGGGCTTTATTGAGGCTAAAAAGGCACCATTTAAAAAGCAGAAAGGCTTCCTGAACAACCTAACCAGATCAGGCCATCACTTGCACTGGTGAAATTCAAGTCAGTAATGGTAAGAGTAGTAAGGAAGTGGTCAGCTAAAGGTAATGAGGATCTGGTGAGTAGAGACACAGACATATGTACTTGTACCATGTGATTCTGGCACATTAAAGTTTGCAACAGAAATGTCTCATTGTCCTCTTGGGATTCCCTTGAATTCTCACTCTTTTTTAAAGAAAAGAGCCTATTATCCAATCAGAGAGATGAAACTAGGCAGAAAATAAAACAAAATGATTCTGCAAAGATGCTAGTGTAGTCTCAAATTTCTTGCCCTTGCTATCTCCTGTCTCCATCTTCCTCTCTCGGCAGGCTTCCCCTGGCTGCTTAGATCTCACCTGTTCTGCCCTGGCCAGAGGGCAGATCCTTTTGCTCTAATATATTCTGGTTTGATTATTCACTGAGGGGTCCAAATTCTCCCAATAACAAATGTTTTGGAACAAACTCTACTTTGATATGCTGAATCAATTATTTGCTAAGAACAATCCCAATCAAAACAAGTGTCTTACCTGACTGTGTCGTTATGCAAGAACTAAATAGCTGAGTACCATAAAGATCTTCAAGGATACGGAGGATCAATAAAATATAAACTTTGGCAGCAATTTTTTTTCCCATAGAAGACAATAAATGATGCTTTCTGTGTCAGGTTAAGGGACTGAGAGAAATGAAAGCTACCAAAGCAGATATTATGCTTTAAATTGAGAAAGTCAAGGTTAGCAGTTATTGATGATTTCTCAATGTAGTAACATGGGCTGTATGATACAGGCAGATGAGACCCCACCTGCAGTACTGCGTTCAGCTCTGGGGACCCCAACACAAGAAGGACATGGACCTGTTGGAGCAAGTCCAGAGGAGACCACGAAGATGATCAGAGGGCTAGAGCACCTCTCCTATGAGGACAGGCTGAGAGAGTTGGGGTTGTTCAACCTGGAGAAGAGAAGGCTCTGGGGAGACCTTATAGCAGCCTTCCAGTACCTAAAAGGGGCCTACAAGAAAGCTGAGGAGGGACTTTTTAGAAGGGTATGTAGTGATAGGACAAGGGGCAATGGCTTTAACCTGGAAGAGGGAAGATTTAGATTAGATATACGAAAAATTTCTTCACCATGAGTGTGGTGAGACACTGGAACAGGTTCCCCAGAGAAGCTGCGGAAGGGACCCCATTCCTGGAAGTGTTCAAGGCCAGGTTGGATGGGGCTTTGACCAATCTGGTCTCATGGAAGGTGTCCCTGCCCATGGAAGGGGGGTTGGAACTAGATGATCTTTAAGGTCCCTTCCAGCCCAAATAATTTTATGATTCTATGATGACAATTCACGAAGACTGCAGAGTAAATACAGCAAGATAAAATCTCTGGGTAGCAGTGCCTGCTCAGAACCAAATCTGAGAAAAGAAAGTTTAATTTGCAGGCATTTCAATAATTTGGTTTAATGATTTCAGAAGAGATGGTTTGTTTGGAATGGGCTGGAGATGGGAGAAAAATGAGAAATAAGTGTAAGAAGCATCATGTAAACAGAGAGGAGTTGAAGCAACTTTTCTTCTTCTATATCTCTGCAAGGATATTACAGCAAATGAAGGGAAAAGGGAGAAAAAGATTATTCTGTAACCATCCCACAGAACATCTCCTGAGATTGTGTTTGTCCTTTCTCAGCACAGTTTTTGACAGGATATGTTGAGTACTCCCCTCTGCTTCAGTCAACAGAGTCAGCCTTTGACAGGATATGTTGAGTACTCCCCTCTGCTTCAGTCAACAGAGCATCTTGCAGAGGGCTGGGAACAGTATCTGGAAGGACAGAGTACAGATTGTGGGTAGGGAAAGAACTGGGAAACGAGGCAGTTGGAGGTACGAATCAGCTAAGGAGGGGCTGTGAGAAAGGTTTGATTTATACGGGCAGACTTTGGATAAACTTTTAACACTGCTGACCTCCAAAACCCCTGTGTACTTCATTAATCAACCTGTACACAGATGAGAACTTTCAGAACATCTGGTGCCTTCCTGAAGATCTCCAGTGTATAGGAACTTCAGCCTTTAATTTCAAATCACTGTGAACTTTAGAACAAAAGTTGAGACTGAGATTCTGCGTCACTCGCAAAAAGAGAAATTTTACATCTCAAATCCTTAGCAAAGCATCTTTTTGGGTTTTGGTTTTTGTTTTCCTAGTTTAAAGGAGAAACTGCGTGCCACTAATCAGCCATGGCACATGCACACACATACACTATTATATGTGAATACTTCTCCAATGCTACTTTATAAGAACCTTGGACACTTCAGTTTGATTAACACTTTGATAAGACATACATTTCCTTGAAGAAAGCGAGGCCATGGGGATTTGTTAAAAATTCAGAAAAGGAAGATACTATGAAAAGATTTAATTCAGTTACAGTAAGTAATACATTCTGCTAATGTAATATAGACACAAAAAAATGTTAGGCCCCTTGAGAAATTAAGATAATTTTATTTGATCCTTTATGAAGGTATATAATTTTATTTATGTATGTGTCTGTATGTATGTGTATATTTATGAAAATATTGTTATGCATGTCCCTGTGTATGAATACATTTATAAAACAAACCCATGACCATAAATCAGCTCAACAGAAGCAGTATAAAGTGGACTACTGTACATCTTTATTTAAAATACGTAGGATGCCAAGACAGAAAAATACTAAAAAAGAAATACATATCGTTTTTGAAGCTGAAGCATCAATATGGTTGTAATTTTAATGTTTCTTGCTGGAAAAAGGTCATCTTTGGCGAGGTCGGGTTTTTCTTAAGGTCATTTCACATTGAGATATCTGCCTGCTTTTGACATTTCATCTAGAAGAGGCACAACTATTCTGACACATGAAATGGGTTCTTTACAAACCCAATGGCTATTTCTATCAACATCTGTTATTCTTACACAAAAGGGGAATATGCATTGATTGCAAACAAGGCTTCGCATTTTTTTGAGAATATTAATATATATATATATTGTACTTAAAGGTACAGCAATGTCCATCTGAAATAGAAACAGAAGAAAACACTGATCTAAAAAAGACTGAAAAAAATAACTCCATGGATGGCATCTTTTACTCATAAATAGAATTAAATAAATTTAAAGATATTAATTGTTGTTGCTAAATTGTCACACTGCTTTCTGTAAAGCAGCAGGGCAGTGAAATTCACTAAGCATTTGTGTAATTACTTTGTGATATTGGCACAGAAAAAGCACAAGAAAAATATTTTTCTTTACATTTTGTGTGGGATTTTTAATTTCATATTCATTTTCTAAATTTCAGTTGCCTCTAGCACTGAGTAAGATCGGAAAAATCTGTTGCTGTATAAATCCCTCAACTTGTACCCCCGTATTTTCAAAACCTGGAATTATTATGTGTTTGTGGCATGACATCTATGTAATTAAAATAAACTCTGTCAAAGTAATTCAGACTCACAGGGACAATTTTATTTTTCTGTAAGACAATGCAGGATTCCACTGGCTGAAACCTTGGTCAAATTCAAGAGTGTTTCACAGAATTCTTTTCCTGAGGAATAACACAGGGAAGACCATAGCTTCGTTCTTGCTCTTCATTTGCAGACAGCTCGATTAAGCCTTGGAAAATACAAGGCAGAGGCATTTAGTTGATCATTCAGTAGTTAGGATTTGCTAGCTGAGTGCTGTGACCGGTCACATGGTATTATATCTGTTCCCATATTGATGGTCTGTTCTTTACAAGCTATTGCTTTCTCCCAAAATGAATGCCATTTTATCAGAAAACAGGTTTTGTTTTCTGATTATATTCATCTGGCAAGCACTCAAATCTGCTGTTTGTGGATGTTTGTAGGAACATAGCTTTGCTAACATAAGTATTTGAGAACAGTGAATAATAAAGGACACGAACAGGCTAAATCCAAACCCTGTTCTCTAATCTAGCAACCTGCAAGTGAACAATTTTTTGTATCATCTCTACCGGCTCACTGATCTTGCAGCACTAGTAAACTCTGCATGTTTGGAGTCAGCATGCTTCCGTACTTTCTAAACTTGTCATATTTAACTTCTCTGCAATATGAGGACGTATGGCAGACATTCACAGAGAACTACAGGTGCTGCTTTTCTGGACTGAAGCCATATGTCCATAGGGCATTGAAGAGGTTAACATCCAGGTGTAGGAGCTTTATTGTTGGAACATGTTCTGTGTTGCTTCCAGACTTTGGCCTCAAATAAATGTCTTTCACATATTTTATTAAAGTGTCATAATTAGATTTATTTAATGCACTGGGATCCAGAGCATGTCAGCTCTGTGGATGACTGAAAAATACTTCATCAGCATTTGATGGCTTCACAGGACAGCAGTGCAATCAGCTCCTATTTCCCACTAATGCATCTCTGTTTGAAAACAGGACTTGAATGTTCTCAGTTTGTGCATTGACTGATAGAAGGAAAGTGCAAACACTCTCATGTTCTTCAGTGTTCCATTTGATTAGAAAATAATGCTTGGGGTCTGAATATGCTGAAGTAATGTTAAGGAAACATTAAAGCACCCTTAACTTTGCCATTTTGTGCCTAGGGCATTGCAGTTATTATATGAAACCTGTGGCCTTTTCTTAAATGGTTCCACAAGAGTAGCAACTGCTGCATAATGGTACAAATAAAAAATAATAATGCAGTGTAAGTAGTGGATCTGATAGTTGTACTTATTCCCATATAAAGCCTGAAATAGCAAAATAAATAGTTTTCCAACTTCCAGTACCATCATCAGTACACTGTAGCTAGACAGATCATGGGCCAGAGAAGTAAAGAAGTACAAAAATTAACAGCTTGGATTGTACTAATGTGTATACAGGTATAAATTTCCAGTACTTCATTTAAGTGGTACACATAGAGGTTATAATAAGTAGGAGCAAGATGACAGTATGGTCTATAACGGAAAAACAAAGTCAAATTCATGCCCTGCAATGCTTTATCACATAGGACAGCCTGAAGCTACTTTCAGCCATCAGACTGTGGCTACACATAGATAAAAGGGGATTCGGGAGTTGTCAGTTGATAGCTAATGAGAATTTCAACTCTGGGCGTACAAATATGGTGAGTCTTTATTATGCTGGTAGACAACTTAGAAAGCATTAAGGGAAAACTATGTGACAGGGGCCTACACACATCTCGCTTAATGGGAACTAGAAACCACTTCACACCAGAACAGACTAAGCTTTCTACAGGGCCAGTTTAATGTCTCCTCCATATTGGTTTACACAATTGCCTCTTCTGGCAATAATCACTGTAGCTTCTGCACTGGAAGCAGCTTAAGGAGTCTCAGCCTTCTTCGCACTGTAATAGGATCAGATTGGATGATGAATGTCTGCCCCATCTGAGAAACCAAGTTTTACTTTTGCAAGGATGAGCTCAATAATGGGTCATACTTTTTCAAGCAGAAATAAAGATCATTCAACAGATATGGATGTCATTTGCTTCCAAAAGGAGTTGATCAGATGTTTCACTGGGCAGAAGATGCACATACAGGTTCATTACTGAGACAGCTGAGCTCACTTTGAAGGCCAATGGGCCCAGTGATACTTGCTACTTGCTTGTCTTTATTCTCCTGCTGCAACCAGTTAAGACCAAAATGTGAGAAAACAAGGGAAAAAGGGTATGTATCTACTTGCATTGATTTGAATAGCAGGATGATAGTTATCTTCAGTCACTGAGGTGGGTGGGAGCCTGACACTGAAAGAATTTGAGGAGGAAGTGCTGAGTGAGAAATTCACTGCCTAAGAGAAGGGTTGCTTACTCGGCACATGGAAAATATGCGCTCTGTAGGTGGGTATTTAGTAGACTAAGGTAGAGGAAGGAATATGCAGGAGGAGAATAATTGTGGAAAGATTAGATGGAGGAGAGGAAAGAGAGGTGTCTGAAGTGACCGGATTTCTCCTGGGAAGAGCGCATGGTCATTGCTGGCGCTCCTGATGCCACTGCATATTGACCTGTGTCTTGCTAGGGCGCCACATTGGGGGTTTCAGCTTTCCTTAATAAAGTCCTATTGAAAGGAAGGAACAAAAGAATCATTCTGAATATCTTTCTCATCAGAAGCAGTGATTCAGATTTCTTCTTCCATTTTCATCCTTTGTTGATTGAGTTGTCAAGCACCCAACCTTGGCAATAGTAGCTGAAATGAGCGATGTCTTCATAGCTTTGCCATGCTGTGTCAGTACTGAATAACTGAGCCTTATCGACTACATGCTGGGTCCGACATTCAGCTGAGTTCCTTTGGAATTTTTATCACTAGTTTTTATATGACACTCAGAAAGGCCTTACCCACGCTGAATTGTAAACTATTGATTTCTGCTTTTTCTAGAGACCTCTGGAAAGCACCCACATCTGGAGGAGTTCTGCCTATAGCAATCAGTATGTGTGATAAGCTGAGGCTGTTCTCAAGGACTATGGTCTACAAGTTGCACTATAATATGTTGTAATTCCTTGGAGTCTCACTGGTGATTTACTGGACATGAACTCTTACAGCACAATCTAGCACTATTGCTCTGTTATAAACACTTCTTGATACTCCTGGTGATGGCAGTAGAAATACTAGTAAAAATATTTTGGTATTCAAGGACCTATGTCAATATCGGATAGTGGTATGAGATCATTCATGGTGCAAAGGCAGTGTATACATCAATAGTACTAGTTCCAGCAATGGATAGAAGAAAGCTATTACTGCCAGCTCCAGCTTACTCACGTGCAAGACACTGAGACACAAAACCAATTTACTCATAGCTGAATCCTAGATCCAATGTGTTCTCTAGTATAGTGCTGTTTTATGGACCAATTTTGTCCTTTATCAGCTCCTCATAAACTGATAAAGTTGATAAGCTCAGAATTTCAGTCTTTTTGGCCTGAATTCAGTTCTATGATTCTTCAGTTACTGATGCCTCAATTCACTGAGATAATAATATACAATAGTAAAATCTCAACAAACAATCCCTTGATTCATTTTGCATAGGGGGGAAGAAAGGTTAGGAGGAGAGAGGCAAAGGAATCCCATTTCACTTGGCTGTCATCCATCTTAGATGCTTCTGGATCTGATGCTTCCAGTATGTTTCCCACCACAGCTGTGTGATATTGTTGATTATAAAAGTATATTTCCAATACTGCTCAAAAAAACACCGAGGCTGTTTTTGGAACAACATAAAATGTCTTTCTGTGAAGCATTCAGATGGTCTTATAGTTTTGAAGTCATTCTAGTATGGAGATACACAGTAGGGTCATAGATGCCTAATTTTTGTCATCTTTCTAGTCCCATATATTTATACAGTCCCTATGAATATATTAATCACACACTTGAGGGCACACAGGTTTTGCATATAATTTTACCTAGACAACATTTTACTAAGTTATCAAAATCTAGCCTCTTTTAGGGAAAACAGAGACTATCTATTATACCTCTTAGGACAATCACCTCTCCTTCATTAATATATTCCGTTCGTTGCTCCTATTAATGTATATACATTTTTATCTCTCTCTTTCATTACAGCTACCAGAGAGCACCACAACAAACCACCTCTGGCACCTCATCTTCAATCAGAAGAGGAATGAATATGCTCAAGAGTCCACAGCTGCACCTTATTAATATTCTATTCCTACCTATCTGCACCTAACCTTACTTTATTTCTTGTTTATGTGAAGGAGTTCTTCATCTTTCCATAAGTTTTTAAAAGAGAAAGAAGAATAGAAAAACCTCTACCATATTGCTGATTTTACCTCAGAAGTAGAAGAAGTAATTGTATTTTTCCCCCTTTTTAGAGGCTACTTTTAAAGGTATTAAGATATTCTGTATGGATTGGGCTAAACTATCCTCTGGAGTAAACCTTCTGAGTTCAGCAGAGCTGCATGACTTTACAGTAGGAAAGATCATGAATGTCTACAATCAATTTGTATGTTATCTACCTGAAACTATTTTTTTTCTGAATTTATGCTTCAATATCCTAATACTAAATTGTGTGTATGAGGAAGAACAATGAATAATGACCGTGACTCCTTATTGTTATTTATCACTACCAGCACTACTTATTTTTATCCAGCTACACATCTTGTACAAGTGAAAGAAAAAGTACAAACTTATTCCTTAATCGCAGTTATGCTTTATTCAAAATGTTATTCACAGGTCATTCATAGTGTGAAAATACAACATGAAAACAGGACTAATCCCCAAAATCTTAATGCAGACAAAATTATGTATTTAATTTCATCACAAATACAAAACTATGTCATGACTATTAAAGAATTTGCAGTTGTCTTTAACGTATCCTTTTCATCAGTGTTTTAGACTAGAGACCTCTGAAAGCTACTCTGAGAAATAAAGTTTCCATATGTCATGTTGTTGAAAGAAATACATATTGGACTCAATTTTAAAGGAAAAGCACTAATTTCTAATTGTTACAAAAACGTTTTTTCTGGATACCCTGCCATCATACCTAATGGCCATGAATTTCCTCAAGCTTTCTTCATTTTAAAATTCGTAGACGTAAACCCTATTAATATACATGGTGGAGGTGAGCTTGAAGATTTTTCCAGATATTGTTTTCCTTGCAATGTATAATAATATATAATAAATTAATGTATAATCAGATTGTTTATAAGTGTTTTCAATAACTTTATGTGCAATCACAGAAACAATGTAAAAGATTATGCTTTTGTATTAGGGTTTTCTTTAGAGGGGTTTTAAAGTTTAGGCTATCGAATCAGTGGAAGACAGGTCCCACAGCAAGAGGTCCAGATACTTTCTTTTCATATTGTATATGCTTTCATTATGGGTGAAAGACAAGCACCTTTATGTTAGGTAGGGTGGATTTTACCTGCTGATATGTCCCTTGAAGTATGTGGCCAGAGGCTGGTTGATTCATTTTGCCAGTAATGATGGCTTATTTATGGTTACTGAATCCTGCAAAAAATAGTAATTCTTGCTATTTTTAACTTATTGTTTTGCATGCATGACATTACCACTGAATTGCACAAACTCTGCTAGTGAATCTACATATATAAGAAGCCTATCTTGTTTCAGCTGTAAAATAGGATATTGTTATGCTATAGTTGGGTTTGTACTTTTTTGTGGGCCTTCTACCAAGGAGAATTGGGTCTGTGTGCATTCCATAAATAATCCATACTATTCTTTTCATTGTACTAATTCAATTTTTTTACATATAGAAACAGATTTTAAGAGAATAATTAAATGAGATATACTACTTTTTCTTTAATTTTTATGGTATCACAAAATCTCTGATAAAGGTAGCTTGCTTCTTTGCACTCTTCCTCACTTACAAAATGAGTAGTCCTTAATCCTTATTTTATAAGGTGCTTGATCTCCTTTCCAGAAAATAGCTGAAATGTACACGTAATCCTTCCCTTGTTTTACTCAGTTGATGAACCAATATATGACAGAATCATAAGAAGCAAAATATTTTCTCAAACTTCTTCTTCCAAGATAAAGTTAGAGCAAAGAGCATTTCTTCAGAACAAAGGTATGATGTACAGAAAGATCTTTTTCAGCAGGGACAAACACAGTATCTCATCATTAGATGTAGGATATATTTAGACAGTTTCAGGCCAAAATGTCTTATATGAATTACTGTTCTTCTTCTTGGAAAAATGGATTTGTAGGAATATTGGATGTGAATCATGAAGCTTAGGTTTTTTGTTTGTTTGATTGTCACATTTGTTTCCTTCCTGTATAAAGGCAAATTTCCTGCATTTTTCTTTCTGTGGATGAGAAATTAATTGTCAACCACTGAGTCCCAAATCTATTTCTAGAGAAAGGGGAATGTTAAGGTAAATATTCTGGAAAAATAATTTCTGGAAGCAGCTGCAGACATTCAGATCTAGTTGACTCTCTTGATTTAATAATATATCACATAACCCTGGGAGAATCAGCATCAGGAAAAGGATTGTGCTAGAATTAAGATAAAAAATTAAGGCTTCAATAGTAAATTCAATAAAATGTTCAAGATTAACTGAAAAATTTGCTTTCGTTAACAATATTTTTGTGTCTTTCTGGTTTTTAACTGAAGAGTTAATTATTTTCTTCTTCCTTTTAATGTCTCTATTTGGTTTTATTGTAAAGTAGCAAAACAGTAAGAAAAATGTGTGAAAATGCAAAGAAAATCCCAGCAACACTTTTTTCTTTCTCTTCTTTTCCAGTGGAAGAAATGAGGAAGAAAATCACAAGAAAAAGGAGACAGCAGTTTGTGAAAGATCAAACAAACAATTCGACTCAGAAGACAATTTTTTTCCCTAATTTTTCCTATTGATTTCTTTGTCAAAAAAACAGATGATATGGAAAAATTTACAAAACTATTAGGATGTGATTGAAAATGTAAGTTGGAAATTTTGAGTAAGCTCTAGTCTTTAGTGTCTTTTAGATACCAAAGACCACACTTTCGTTGTAATTATTAGTTTGAACAGATGTGCAGAGTAGAATATTGCTAATTTGCAACTATTGCCTTTTACTCAATAAGTTGTAGGTTCTGCTCTCTATTTATGAAGTTCAGTATAGTAAGCAGCAGTGACATAATATTCAGCTACTATTCCTTTGGTTGTGAACAGGGGTATTTTAGACTGAGTTGCCAGATCTCAGCAATGCTGGGCAGTTCAATAAACAACTAAACCAAATGGCAAGAATCTGGCACTATTAGTTGTCATTTGCTTACTTTTGCAGAAGATACATCTTCAGATGCTTCTTGATGTCTAGCCAGCAGCACTGACCACCATTTCTTAACTTTTTTCTTGCCAGTACTTCGCAATCGTTCTTCCTAGATGTGTTGACCATGCCATCATCAGCCATACATATGTCACTTGCAGACAGGATCATTCTAGCACATGCTTCAGGAAATTATGTATGTATGCATTTCTCAGGAAATGAACTAGTGCAGAATGTACATGACAACTTCATTTTGAAGTAATTTTCCTTCAGAGAACAAATTCCATTCTAGGCACTGTTTGAAATTATTTATGGACAATCAAAATACTTATTGTGAATAAGCTACTAAGTGAGCATAGTTTTTTAATTTATCTCTACATTGTTTCTGATTTTTTTTTTTGGTATATCTGTATCATAACTCTTATTTCCAGGTACTTGCAGAATAGTTTAAGCAAACAACTATCAGTCTGTCAATTGCTTGTGAACTATTCACACCAACTATTGGCTAATTATTGCTTCTAAACTGTGATTGCCACTTAAATCATATAATACTGCTTTTTCTCCTTCAAGGCAGTGGAATGACCACTTCTGAAAATGGAGGCACGCATTAAAGTGCTTAATGTGAATGAAGAAGGTAACTTAAAGCATCATTTTGGAAAATTTAGTGTGTGGATTTTCTTAAAAGCTATGAAGCAGAGTTCATTAAAGACACAACTGGGATGGGACAATGCATTAAAATGTGGTATAATTAACTTATACAGAATAAATGATTAAATGTTCATAAAACTCCTCAACTTCAGCTCCTCTATTACTACCTTGCTTTGAAAGTACTTACTTTCCCATTTCCTTAGTCAACCTGTAATCACTAGTATGGCTGCATGTATGACAGGCAGTGGTTATAAGTAAGCCACTGTAGTTGTCATTAGCTCCAACTTGTTTTTCCTTCCATTAGGATTTCCTGATTATGCACTGAAAAGATATTTGATTGATAGTAGAATAGAAGACATTTAAAAAAAAAAAATTAAACTGAATTCATGAAAGTGGGGAGGGGAGCTACCTCATTAATGAAATAATTGAGCTGTTAGTTAATTTTACTTGTTATTTGTAGAAAAGGGCAAAAATCTTCCAAGGAACTAATATTGTTCCTCAAATGATTAAAAGAACGACAAAAGGGTTTGTAACTTAGATGTATTTAGTAATTATGTTCCTGACACCTTTTTTCATATCATCCAAGGCAGATGTACAAAAAAAAAAAAAACTGGTAATTTACAGAACATTGCAATTGTCAGCTTTTCCTGATCAGTTTTTCTCTACCCCTCCCCTAGTCCTATTAGAAGCAATTTCTGCTAATTGATAATTAATACCTTTACTTTTGTTAAAAGCAGCTACTTGTGTATCAACACTTCCAGTTTGATACAATGAGAATGTTTTACTATTAGTGTAAATAACATATAAAATTAATAGCAAAAAATATTCTTGCAATATAAATTTTACATTTAATTTATTGTCTCTTTTTTATGGCACTCTACAGTCTTTCTCCCCTCTAAATCCAGAAAGATTTGTGAAAAATAACTGTTAAATCAATATAGTAAATATTTAACATTTAAACATCATTAGGCAATGAACATGAGTGTAGAGGGATGACACAAAACATGTCAGGTCAAGCAGTGCAGTGAACGTTGCCTACTTTTTTTCTAGTTAACTTCAGTAAAACTTAAATTTGCCATTAAAACTATATTTTCTTTCCCTGTATATGAAATCAGTATTCTACCAAAAAAAAACCCAAAAATTTGCCTGTGTGTTAAATTCAAAGAAATTGGTGATGATGTCCTCAAAGTAATAGACTTTTGGCCATGTGAACACAGGGCAAAGGAGTGTTATCTGAATGCTACTATCCTCAACACACTGCTGGAAAATTACCCCAGAGCTTCCCTACAACCTTATTCTTTTCCTTATATCCATCTCCTTTCAAGGCTCAATAAAATCAGTCATATGTCAATATGATTGAAGCAAATAAAATTTTACTTACATAAGATGACCTTATTCCAGGATTTCAGTGATGAACAACTGTCAGTTTGTTGAATGCAGACAGAAAACAACTGACTCATGATTTCAGGATTTCTTCTTACCTGATATCTTATTTTGATATTGTTTTAGCAGAGAAACCCTTCACATAGGGGTAGGCTTGAGGTGAACTAATACCTTGTTGTAACAAAGCAGAGGGGTTTAGATATCCATTGCTATGCATAAGCAGCAGAGATGTAAGGAAGGGATGTGCTGGAGGAGCTGCTGCCCCAGCACAGCCTGTCCTGTCTCATGGGACTGAGGGATAGCTCAAGCCACATAGCATTGCAGCTGCACTCCTCTCTGACAGCCAAAGCACTAGTCACAGTTTGGTCCCTGACAAAAGCACCTCTGTCCTTGATATGTTAAGACACTATTAGCCTCCCTCTAGGTAAGAACTGACATACAGCCGGCATCTCACTGAAATGCTGAGAACTGAACCTGTGCCATACCAAAAAAGGTCTGAAGAAGCATTGTAAATTCTTGGCATGAAACTTTATTTGAACAACCAACTGCATCCTGCATTCTCTGTGGTTTCCATATAGTCTCAAGCTGCAGCAATGGAGAGAACATTTCAGTTTCCAAGAGTCAAACCATGGGCAACCATATCATGGCCTACTTTGGAGGAAGTTTTTTCGAGTGCT
>NW_009600962.1:13990-20069 GCF_000690535.1 Cariama cristata
GTGAAAGAGAAAAGAGGTTGCTTATCTAAGCCACTGCCTCAGTGTCCTGGAGAGTTTGAGAACTAGAATAATTTCTCAGTTCCATGTGTAAATGGATTTCTGAACTAGGCATATCAGCCTAAACTTAAACATTTATTCTGATTGCTTATCCCTCTACAGTTTCCACCATCTCAGTCTTGTGAAAAATGAACATCAGTTTATTCACTATGCTCTGAGCACTGGTGTCACATAGACGTGGTGTCTTACACTCTTGCTGCCATAGCAGAACAGACTTGATAGAAACAGAATCAGACACCAATACAGAGAAGATATAAAAGCCCATATCTTCTTTCTTGCCGGGATAAATCCATTCATCTGAATATCACGTGGGCTTCTTGGCATATAAAATGATCCACACTTTACTTGCATATATCTGTACTTGCCATGCAAAAATGGGAAGAAATTCGTTGATTGTTTTTGTTTCTCCTAACATCAGAATAAATACTATGGCTTGATTTCGAAAGGACAATATACCTCACCACAGCATGCAAACAGAATTAATATTAAGTAATAATGCAAAATTCAACCACCTATTTTTGCTAGGTTTTGACGTATGCCTGACTATGATAGCTACTGTCTTCTCTGAACTGTAACAGAAATTAACTTGGCTAGAATTCTTTGGGAACCACTGGACAATCATCACTGATTCATCAGAACCATTCTGTTTCCTGATGGCTAATAGGTATAAACAATTGCTAAAGGACTGTAACTGGTTAATTTGGGTGGGTATTTTCCACACAAGACCTCATACTGCTCTTCAACCTGCTGAAATAAGAAGTGCCAACTGGCATAACACTAAAACTCTGCTGCTAATAGAGACATATTAAGCCAAAAACACAAGCAAGTCCTAGAAAGGAAAATAAAGAAAACAGAAGGCAAATATCCATTTCAGAATAAAAGAACATGATCAAATTAGCAAAGCATTGGTATGACACCAGACAAAAATGAGAAAAATAAAACTAAAGCAACAAAGAAATAGACAAAAATTCCTGATTACATGTTTTTGAAAGCTTAGTTGTAATCTTCTTGGGCAAGCTCGTCAATGAAATATGAAGACACATGCCTTACTGAAGGTATTTGTTGCATCCTAATTCTGTGAGGTCATCTTGTTCAGGTGCATTTAGAAAATTTCACAACTAGAGCTGGGCAGGATGCAATTTCCCCTTCTGCAGACATTTTCTGATACTATGATTAATATATTTTGTAAATAAAAATCGAGACTTTTGGAAGGGAGCAGAGGTGATACACATTTCAGTATCTTCAAAATTTTTTGTCTTCATCATTTTTCCTTTCTCTCATGTAAGTATACTTACTTTGTTAAATAAAAAGTAACTTCAAATGAAAAATGGAATTTTGAATTTCAAAACATTGAAACATTCTGAAATCATAGCAAGGCCCAGGAAAAGGGGGGGTGGGGGCTGGGGAATGCACCACCACATTGCTTCAATCATTTTCGTTCCATTTGTTCTTAATTTTGGGGGGAAACAGGAAATCAGTCAAAATCAGTCTTTTACTGCTTAGAGTTTTGGTTGCAGTGAATTGTCATTTTTATGATAAAGATGTATTTCATAAAAACCCTCCCAGACAGAGTTCAAGAGAAGAAGAAAAGAAAAAAAAATAATTCTTTTACCCAGCATTGCAGATAGAATAATGACTCTTCTACCTTCTTGAATGTTTTCTTTTTACAAAGCCAAATACACTACAAATCAATACTGCATTGTCCATGGAGGTGTTCTTTGGTTCAACACCTTGGTTTTGCATTGATTTTTAAAGAGACAACTATTTCTGGCAGAGCTGTTCTTTCCTAGCTGGTCTTCCTGTCAATGATATGTGCATAGAGAGGAGGCTTTTTTCTGTAACACTTTATTTTTAATCGCCAAATTCCAAAGAAGTAAGTGGACACTGATATTCTCGCCAGACCTGTGTCTGCAGGACACTTCAGAAGTGATTGGAGTGATATCCGCAGGACGCTGATACCAGCAATCTCTTCTAGAAGAGCTGAGCTTTAAGGAAGCTTGCTCTCTTCTCCACAGCCACAGCTTCCAGTGTATGAGAACACCACGAGAACAACAGTTTTTACCGAATAAATATTCCTTTATTTACTTTCTCTGATCTGCTGTTTGCTATTGCTGCTCACACCTCCACTACATCTACCCAGGACACACAAGATGGCAATTGCTTTCCTACACCAGGACTAGTCAGAACCGATACCCAGCATCAGATGGGATTAGTGTTTCAGTCCATTAGTGCCAGAGACTGAGCACAAACATGAGTAGTAGAGCTAAACACTACTTTTGTCGCCTCTTTTCAATGCCTTCAATGTCTGACTCAGACTCTTGTTCTCATTGGCAACCGGTTCTGTCCCTGAGCATTTTTCAGGAGTCTCTAGGTCTTTAGTAATAACTGAAGATGTGACCAAGACATGGACAGCAAAAGACTCCTCTGGACCTCATCAGTTAAACCTCTCCTAGATCCATTGCATTCTGGATGATACAACTCCCTGCAAGGAGGTAGCGAGGTGGGTGTTGGTCTCTTCTCCCAAGTAACAAGCAATAGGACAAGAGGAAATGATGGCAAGTTGTGCCAGGGGAGGTTTAGACTGGATATTAGGAAGAATTTCTTTACCAAAAGGGTTGTCAAGCACTGGAACAGGCTGCCCAGGGAGGTGGTAGAGTCACCATCCCTGGAGGCATTTAAAAGCCATGTAGACATGGTGCTTAGGGACATGGTTTAGTGGTGTTCTTGGCCGTGCTAGGTTTATGGTCGGACTCGATGATCTTGAAGGTCCTTTCCAAACGAAACGATTCCATGATTCTATAGGATTAAATATGTATATACAGGAGTTATTTAAAATAGACCAAATCAATGGGGCCTGTAAAAAAATAGCAGGATAAGTAAATAAATATAAGCACATTTCATTCTTCAGTTTTCCAGAACACTCTAGGACTGCTTTACATTTCCAATGGGACCTGACTATATGGAAAGTACAATATACAGTAGAATTAACTTTTTTTATTCAGCCATTATTTTTTTGCTGTTCTATACACAGGTTGTGACCTCTCACCTCCTGTTTATTTCTTCCCATGTTGACCTTTCACTGAAGCACAGGGCTAATTTTGTGCTCCACTGACCAAGAATAGGAATTTGTCACTTTATTCAAAATGGAATGAATACAGGTATCTCTGGCATTCTTAGCTGGGCTTAACCCTCTGCATGCTGAAAACACTCAAACAGCCAAGTGATTTCTATTACAAAATATCTTTTCTAAAGTTATGCTATTTTTTGTAACAAAACAGTTTTGCTTCTTTTGTCTGAAAAAAGGTTTTTCTTTTCCTGTGCACAGTTGGGTAGAGTTTTCTTTGTTGCAAAATACAATGAACTAAACACAAGAAAATGACAGGTTAGAGGTCCATAGAAATTTGCAATGGTTCTGAGGGAGAACTTTCATTAGTGTTAGGAAATAACCTCCATCCTAATTGTCTGCTGTACAAACAAAGTTTTATGTGTTATCTTTGACTGAGAAAGAAATAACCAATTTCTCCAGTAAGATGCCAGTAATGAATTCTTATGGACTAATCTTAATAAGTATGTGCAAAGTAATCTATGCTTCTCATGTCGAGTTATAAAATATAATTCTTTTCCTTATGCAAATACTTTCACTGGTACTTATCCATCTATTCAAATCTTCTGTGCAGTAGGGCTCCTTTCTCCGACTGTAAGTTCTGTAAAGGGAAAAGATGTCAGTGGATCCATGCAGGATTTGAAGTTAACACTTAAGTCCTGCGATAGAATTACAAAGGATAAGGGTGCCAACAAAAAAAAAGCTGGTAGGTCTCAAGTGAGACAGTCAGTAGATTCAAGTACTAGCTGCCAAAGTGAAATAAGTCGTTCCATGAGGAATGGACTTGTATTTCTATGGTCTTGCTGCAATGACCATTGTCTCCCTTTTCCTTTTAGCAGTTATGTTACTATATTTTCAGTTCTTCATTGCATGCCCTGATCTTTTCTCCTAAATACACATTATCATTGTTGCCTTCCCAAACACATCTGAGCTATGTATATGCCTTTTGGCCAACCAGCATGTGTGAGCTGACTGGCCAAGAGAACAACACTGCTGAGCTCACAACACTGCCCTTCCTGCAGCAGAAACACTCATTTGGGCCACTAATCTCACAAAACTTGTTAAGAATTAACGTATCTGAGCACTTTAGCACCTTAAATTAATTTCTTGAAATCAAGTTCAAAGGTTACTTGTGGGGAAAAAAAGAGACAAAAATGGCACGCTTCCATAGGCTTCCTAAAGCCTCAGGAAATGAAGTTAAAAAAGCCTCAGTGGCTTTCAACCCTGTTACAGGTCACAGGCTGAACCAGTCCTGTGCCTTCATCCAGGACAGAGACCTCCCAAACATGTTTCCAGCTAGGCCAGTGGTTCTGATCTCATGAAGCAAGCATTATTTGAGATAATTTGTGCAAAAATTTTGTCTCTCAGTTAGAATCAGTAAAATACTAACAAAATATAAATTTGCGTATTTTTAATAAACTTGAAAATACCTCTACAATCCCAAGTCTTCAGTATCTTTCAACAGTGTCAAAACTATGTACAGGAAAGGAGCAGAAAGGTGAATCATAAGGTCTGCTGTGTAGACTGGGATCTTCTCCTCAGAAGTGTGCACTTTTAGTGCACTACAAATGAGTGACGAATTTTTTGTGTTGTTTTTAAAATAAAAATCTCAGACCCTGGGGTAGGTCCTGCACATAATTTCGTAATTTGAGTGGGGAGTATCCTCACCCCTCTTTCATCAGTGCTGAGCTCATGGCTGTCAGCCTTGACACAGTTTGGCCTCACAACAGCCACATGAACAAGAGATGCTCTGAGCTGCTCGGTGCTGGGTCTGTCTGTGGGTGGGTGTATGCTCAGGGGGCTGCAGACAGATCGTGGGATTCAGAAGCAATCCAGTTTATTCACTTCCCAGTTCAAACCTCTAAGTGATTGTGGTTATTTCCTATTCTGAAAACAATGAATACAGGTGTGGGTGAAATGGAGTGTGGTACATTTGTAATGGCAATCACAGTAGCTGTAAGACTAACGTTACAGGGAGGCATGACATATTTTTGCCTTACAGTTAGCTGAAAAGTCCCAACTTCATACTTTCCAAGGTGGAAAACTAGGCTACACTTGGCTAAAACATGATTTCCAGATTCACCTGAAGTGTACCAAAATATACACATAAAATACTCATGCAGCTTAAGAGAAGGACAGGAAGGATCCTAAAATCAAGATGAACTAGTTTCAACTTCTCTCCAGCAAATACAGCCTCTTGCCAAACACAGATAACTATTTAGCAGAATAATTCTATGAAAGCACGTAAGTACAGCAGAATCTAGTTACTTACTGGAGGTTAATACTACCCCATCTTTGGAAATTCTTCCTACTTATCCTATATAGGGTAATTTAGTCACAACTAGGAGCATATTCTTCCTCTTTGAGACATAAAACATTGTGTCATTCACTGTTTTCAGTCCTCACCTCTCAAAGTGCAGACTATGATGCCAAGGGAGTGGGAGTCAGTGAAGAACATGTGCTTCTGGACCAGTAGACCTTTAATAGCTTACGGTATTATTACTGGGGCTGCAATTCATCCAATTTGCTGACAAGTTAAGGATCCAGCTTTCACAAGCTAGTGGAAGCTATGCTCACCAGTGCCAACAGAGAACCTATCTTTTTATCTGTTCATCAACTTCTCTATTTTTTTCATAAATGACTCCTTCCTATTAGAACATGACAGTATTTATGTACACAGATAATTGTTTCTTACTGACCTACACTCTCTATGGAGCTTTCTACTACTAGAAGCAGATCATCAGCGTCATCCTGGTCTGGTCAGGGGCTCTGGCTCCTTCCCTGAGCTGTAAGGCTTTGCGCAAGTAGCAAAGCAGGGAGGCATCAGCACTAAACCCATCCCTGCTTGTCCTGGCATTTGCATACTAACTGCTTCTATGGTGACCACTTAACTTTGATATACTGAATGCTGGGGGCGGG
>NW_009600963.1:0-499 GCF_000690535.1 Cariama cristata
CCCTGAGCTTTATACCGAGTATCCACGTGTATGGTATGGAATGCTGCATTGGTCAGTCCTTGGTCACCTGTCCCATCCGCAGCTTCCTGCAGGTGTGACCTTTTTCCACTTCACCCCACACGGACCACAAGAGAGCCTGCAGGGAACAAGCACATACTTGGGTCTTTCTGCGTAACAATCCCTCTTCTACCCCAACAACAAGCACAGACATCAAGCGCCGTCAACTCTAAAAGCAAGCACTTCCTGAAAAACCTGTAGTCAGCTTCAGAAAGTGCAGTTACTTGAGAAAAACTGAACTGAAGGAAAGTCTACTGAAAGGAGAAACAGTCCTGTTTCAGTCAAACCAGGACAACCTGTGCCCAGTGTTCTTTCCACAAGGTTGGAGAGGCTAACAAGGACCACTTTGCAGAAAAAAATTGTTTAGAAAAGTTTGTGAGAATCCAAAGAAGATTATTGTATCTTGTATTCTTTAGACTAGACTTTCTACCCTCTGGCTTCC
>NW_009600963.1:510-13461 GCF_000690535.1 Cariama cristata
TTGCAATGTTATCTGTTCCCTACCCTTGGACAATAACAAAGCCATATAAAAAATGTCCCCTTTGGAAAGGGGAAAGACTTCCTGAGTATACATCATCAGAAAAAAGGTAGTTACGAACAGTGACAGTTGCCCCCTGAACGCACTGTACACGTGCTTCATGGGCTCCTAAGTTCTGCTTATCATTGATATAGTGCCTCATTCACCTGCTCTGCTGGAATATAAATAAGATCTCTAGAGTTGAAAGAAAAGGTTAATATGCAATGCATAAACTATACCAGAATCTCAGCTTACAGAAAATAACCAGTTATGCTAGTTGGGTGGAACATCAACTGAATTTCTCAGAAAATGCCTGTTGTTCAAGGACAGATAAGCTGATTTGTCAAGAATAGAAAGGGTTAAATCACAGTGCAAGGACCCAAAGTACTGCTCATGGCAACAAATATTATGAGCAAAAGGTGTCAAGACACAGTACCTAAAAGGAAGATCAAAGTGAAAGAAAATACTCAAAAGATAGGTAATTAAATATATTGAAGATTTTCTTTCAATCTTCATTATGCTAATTTGCTTCGAGCATGTAAGGAAAATTTTAGTGAGATTTAAAGAAAAAAGTATTTCGCAACTGCTTTTTCGTATTCAAATACCGGTGAGACTAAAGTTCTAAAGTTTTGTTGTTGTTATTAATAAAAATGTAATAACTTTAGAATTTTTCCAGCACACATTTTTGGGAATGGAAGCTGAAGTCTCAAGATTAAAACTATAATGATAGTCTGCTATAAACACAGTGAGTGAAACAGAGGAAGAGAAGAAGCTTGCTGCAAGGAGGCCTTTTATGAAGTAGAACTCCAGTTGAAGTATCATGTTTTCTCTAAAAAACACCCACTGGTTCCTTCATCATTGTAGTTTCTGAAATCAAAGCTCTAGAAGAATCCCAGGAGACCTTCAGACTCTGGCAGTCTGGTAAAATCCTTTATTGAGTCTTGACCAGCTGTTAGACATACAGACACTCAGCTTTCTTACAGCACATCATGTTCTTCCATTCATATCTCCAGACATTTGGTGAGTAAAGTACTTTATGAAGAAAAAGCCACTTGTTTCCTACTGCACCCCAGAAAAAAAACCCAACCACTCCAATCTAAAAGTTGGACTGAATAAAATACTTGAACATCTATACGTACACTACTTCAATATTATTTGTGCATTTTCACCTTATAGCCCCCAAAGAAGAATTTAAAACATAGAGCTGAGCATGATCAGTGTGCCATATGGAAAGAGTTATGGACTTCAGAAGAATTATCCAGAAGAATGGACTAGAGCTGTGTGACAAGAAGCCCAGCAATATAGCTGAAATCACTCCCATTTCTGAAGATCATGCACTTGGAGCATAGTTGAAAAAAACCCTTTCATAATCTAAAACCTGAATCTTTTACAGAGGACCTATATACCTACAGGCATTTGCTGTAACACCTGAGGAGAACAATTAGACTTTTGCTTAACAGAATGCAAAACAGACTTAAAAAAAAGACTTCACAGAATGATTAGACTTCTTGCTCAACATGTGGGAGGTACTGATGCTTGGTGTTTGCTTGATGCTTTAGAGAATGTGAGTCAGTGTGTGAGAAGGAGAACAAGGAACCATGATCATAACTATGTTGCCTGGTAATCACAGGACTCTGAATTTTGCACCAGTTCTTGAGGGTAAATAAATGGGTAAATGGACTTTTATGACTAACTAAATTAGACAGTCAGTGGACGATTGAATGTAGAGACCAGATTTGCCAAGCCACCATCTTAGGAAGATATAAAGCCATGAAATTTCTTATTTTCTCTCTTCCCCATGGACTGCATCTTATACACTTTGTTGAACAATGACCCAGTTTTTATAAATACAGTGGAGAGGTACCTTACGGGAAAAGGCATTATAGCCCAGGATCCCTTGAGCTGGCAGAGTGCCTTATACTGCATATTTCAGAGATTCTTAGAGTGTTCTTTATATCACCAGAACAGTTCCTTAAACAGCTATATTTTTATATTGTTTGAGAAAATATTTGCAGTGGTAGCATTAACAGTGCTGACAAAGAGAGTGGTGGTGTTTTCCAGAAATACTTTTCAAAAGGTCCTACCCAAATTGAAGTAACAAAGCACAGTACCTGGAAATGTATTTTAGACTGCTGATTTGCCATTTGTTTCTACATCTTCTCTTTAAGTTTTCTTTATTGTTCAGTGTGCCTTTGTGGTTTGCAGTAAAGGAACAATAGCAACATTTTTCTCAACATTGCCTATTGGTTTTCCCCAAGATCTGCAGCTTTTCCTTACAGAGATATGGCACATTCATTTGAAAGAAAATATCTGGGAACGGTTAGTAAGACGAACAACACAGTCATAGAATGCATTTTATTCATAAAGTAAAATCATTAACTCGACTTTGTGGATGACATTTTTCCTTTCCTACCAATGTTTCTGGCATTTTTGTCTTTTTTATCTTGTCTTGTCTGAGGCAAAACTGGGAAGTATGAATGTAAATTCTTCTTTTGCAAAATTCAGACAAACAACTTGAGCCTTGAAGTTACATGCATGTGCATTAAGCGCCAGGCTAATGGCTATTGTGAATGGAGTAATCAGTCTGCTGGAGCTGTTCCAATTGCATAAGTTCAGTTACACATTTTGATAATGAGTCATGGGAACAGCAGAGGTGTGAACAAGTCTTACTTACACCCTCATGATAGCTTCAACTTTTTGTCATAGCCTGTCATTCAAAGAAAACATGTTTATTTACATGACATCATTTTGCTCAAACGGGAGGGATTGACAGAGTTTTATATCAGAATACTTGTTGTACTTATATGGAATTCAACAGTTTAGGGCTTAAAATGAGTGATCTCAGAAAAACTAGTTGTGTTTTTTTTTAATACTAGTCTCTCTATGATTTTCACAGAAAATTCTATATTGTTGCTAAAAGCTGCAGAAAAATTAAAGTATCGGCTAAACTGATAGTTTATTAAAAAAGTTTGTTTTGCTAAATTAGTATTTTCCAATGGCTTTGAAAGCAAAAAATTGCAGTCAGTTCTATGCTGGAGTTACTGCCCTTAATAACAGCAATACACTTTCTCACTTACTTTCCTGACACTCAACTTATTTCGTACGTTGAGTTCTCTTGTGTAGTTTTAGAATAACATTATCTGGTTCTTTTATAGTAGATATGCAGTTGTGCCCACTACATAAAAGGCAGAGTTATTCCAACAGATGCAAATATCTATGACCTCAGTCCACTGTGATCAGAGCTGACAGAAACCAGCTCTAATCCAGGAATCTTATGGCGACATTGCAGTGGCACAGTGCCTAAGTTAATATACTTTGCCATGCAGATCAGCTTGGGAACAGGTTTTTGTCTTCTGGTTAATGGCTAATACCTGGCTCATGCAAAGCATCAGCAGGAGAGTTTGCATCAGTCTTAGACAGCTGCTTAGTCATATTCTAAGAGTACAAACAAGTTTCCATCATGACTTCCAATTTTTAAGTTTATGGAAGAAAACATTCTGCTTTGAGTATTTTCTACAGTTTTCTACCTTCAAAAAGACTTTTTTTTACAATTATTAAGCAAAATCCCTTTAATCTATTTCAGTTTACCTATAATCTTTAAAAGAAAGCAAAATAACAATTCCTGGTGTAAATTTTACATCTATTACCTGTTTTTAAACTAATTTTAACGAAAGTGGCTGAACTTGAAGCTTGGAAAAAGAGATAAACATAATTTTGAGTCATGAGATCCTGGGATGAAATTTACCATGCTTGGTCCCTACTCAACAGCTAATTTGTTTTTAGAGCAAAATCTGATTGTGATTGTGCTGTGAAGTAATATAAACTTCTCCTTAAATAGGGCTATAGCAATAAGTACTGTAAAGTTTCCTTTGAGTAACAATACTTCCGTTTAATTTAAAAAAATTTTGAAAATTGCAATCCTTTGAAAAGGGCTTTTTGAGCATACATAATAGAAAACCACTATTTTGTTGTCACTGTAATGGTGTTTAACGTGCAGTACAGACTATGTGCACAGTCTTATTTGTAGAGAAAGAATATGAACAGAATAGTCCTCTTTCTGCATTCCAGTTGCAGTGCGAGATCCAAAAGTTAAGCACCTCCTCCCAGTGAGATTATCTGAGGTAATGAAGATCCTATGCATCCCAAGCTGAGAAGAATGCAAGTCGAAGATCCGTGCAGTACGTGGAGATCAAGGCTGCCTGGTCATGGGCTGTTAGCTTTCCAGTCAGAATTCACAGCTCAGGCTTTGTGTCTGGGCAGGGTTAGCATCCAACAAGTGACTCACTTTTACAGTGACACCATTTTGTCTTAAATGTACTGAAAATGCAGAACTCTGGAAGGCAAGCTATCAACAAAGGGGTTCAGACTACTGAGAAAACTTTCTGCCCTCATCTTTCCCATCTTCCTCATCAGAAGTAGGAGCACCAGCTATTCCTTTAAACCCTCGATTTTCTGTGACAGAAGTGACTTTGATCCAACCTTGCCCCCAGATCCTCAAAGTCAAAACTCACTTCTTCCTCTACAGATTTTGCTGTGTCTGATGTCTCCTTTTTACCCATGCCATGGTGTTCATTACAATAGAAAGGAAAACAGGTTCCAGAATTAGTCTTGCAGTTCCTGGAACAGAAGATTTCTTGATGACTTCTTTTATTATTTTTTTTTTTTATTTAGGCACTCATACTGCATGTGAAGAATCATTTCAGATACTTCTTTGGATTTTTTCCCTGGCCATTACATTTCCATCCATCACCGCAGCCTCTGAGTACTAGAATTCCTATGGCTGCTGGTGTGTTTGTAGAGTTGCCTCCATTATCAGCCACAGCTGAAGCTACCTTGTACCAAGAACAGGATTGGTAACAGGAGGGAAACCAGACAGATGTTTTGATTCAGCAGTTGTACCAAACTATCTTTATATTATGGAAGTAAGGCTCAAAGCCTTCTAAAATTATCAGGAAAAATCCCCAGAGCTGTGATTCTAAAGTCATAGAAGAGTTACTGTGAGAGTGCATTCAAAATTATGTTTCTGATACACTTTGATATGTATTATGCAAGGACTCTGAAAGCAGGCTAACAGAGGAGCAAGAGACACACTCTGACTAGATAAATCCTGCTGTAATTATGAATGTCTCTGTTAACAGATGTTTGTGTTCAGAATCTGTCTGACTGTGGGTAACAGAAGAGATTAACATTTACCAAACAGTGACCTTGTGTTTTATATGGCTTTTCACAATTTGCCAGCTTCAGAAGAGTCAACGGCAGTACTAAATAGACAAAAAAATAAAAACTGGAAGAGCATTTCCAGAGGTACAAGCTACATCCATTAGATTTTAATTAATTGAAGACCTTTATTAAAAGTTAGAGGCTTTTTGTCTCTTTCTTTTGCACAGGTGGCTTAGCAATGGGCAATTTCTTTTCTGTTTTTGAAAATATTCCTGATTTCATGACAAAGTTTTCCTGATTTTATTTAACAAGGTTGTTGGCCTGATTGGCATGGTACATAGTTTGAGACAAGTTAACAGAAGAATTGAAGTGAATTCTTTTTTTTTCCCCTTACACTGAAGCTTATCTCATGTTTGATTGGTAATGACATTTTGCGTTTAAAAGAGAAATAGGAAAAGGTAAGATGATAATCCCTCTTTTTATTCAGAAAAAATGTACTGTTTTTTTTTTTCCTCTATTAACAATCCAGATATTTTTTAAGGTGCACAAGAACAGAGTTTATAACCTTAAAAAGTAAGTGAGGCTAATAGGTGATAGGAAACAGAGCATCATTAAAAGGATTAAAGATCAAGCTTGGTGAAAGGAAATAAGAAGAGGTACGTGGACTATTTGGAGGATGATAAGACATGGGAGATTGATTGCTTTTTTGTGCTTACCCAGAACTAAGTAGGTAGGGAAAATTGTTTTAACTGGCTTTTCATTAGTCACTAAAGAATATGTTGGAATTCTGAGCAGATGGACAAGAAGGCTAGTGACTGCTATGTAGTTCCTTGCCCATCTTTGGATGCTTTCCGTACACACAATTATTACAGCAATTTCTACATATTATTTGATTGAAGGAATTTTCTTAAGGGAAGTAAAAAGTCCCCTTAAGGGAAGCCCACTTTTGGCTGAAATTAAAAAGGAAAGGAGACCAACGCAAAATTTGAATTGATATTTTAGTAAGTATCCAGTTTAAACTCACAAATAATTTACTTGAATCTTAGGATCTTCACTCGATTGCAAACTCAGCTCACTGCATTATGCATGTTTCAGATGGCTTGTTTAGCATGCAGGATGACCAACTGGCCCTTATAGAAAAGTCTACAACCTTAATATAAATGTGATGGCAAAACATAAGCCTCACACTTGCTGGTTTCAGTCAAACCCCAGTGACTCCATTTTGGATACTGAATATATACTGATCCTTTCTTAGAAACAAGCAGCTCTCTAACACTAGAAATATGCCAGCAGTCTGGCACATGTAATCCTCTTTATCTACATGAAAATTCTTTCTTGTACGCTGTAGTGGATGAAATGTTTAGTAGCGTTGACCCAAAGCAAATTGTTATTGTTACTAACATGCAGGCAAGATATATTCACTCAAAATTCATTAAAGTTTCCAATTCTATCCAGAAGGAAAATATTAAAGGTGGCTTAAGTCAATTAAATAGATTACTGGTATGACATGATTTTAATATTTAACAATATCTCAAATGTCTCAAGAAGAAAGAGACTCAAAGCATGTGTAGAAAAGTTTCAGGATCAAATCTCAGATTTATTAGTCATTCTTCAATACCTTGAGACCAATTCAATTTGTTAGATCTGGATAATATTGCCATTTCCCACAGAATCCTGGATTTTAAATCAAGGCCAACGTAGCATCTAACCTTGGAGTGAAAAAGAATTTATTGTATTGCTGGAAGGGCCATGTCTCAAAGGGATTTAAATCGTTTGAATAATCTATTCTGATTTTTTTCCCCTAGAGGTGTAAAAGAGGACAGCTGCTACTATGTTTAACAGAGTAAGCAGTAAAATCACATGTGCAGCAAGAGTGATCCACACAGCAGAATTAATATGTGTATCTTCAGTTTTATCTTAAATTAGAATTTTACACTAGGAGGATCCTGCGTAGTCTTCTAATCTGTTTTATGTGACTGAGAGATTTGTTCTCTGCCACGTTTTAGCTTGCTTTTCTTGTGGATGGATACTTTAGGAAGAATACTATTAATTTTAGATGAAACACGTTAGGGCAGAAATTACACCATGCCACATTACATCATACCAGATGAATATGGAGTACATATATATGTGTGTATGTGTGCATATATTTCATACACATACATACATCTCTCAGGATTGTATAAGTTCCCACTATAAGAGCTGTGTTTCAGCTGCTTATAGTTCTGCCAAAATTTAACCAACCAAGCTGAAATTTGTCATGCTAAGTGTGTGCCTTAGGCTGATATGTTTAATTTTAGTAAAAAATGGTTAAACCCTATCTGACAACTAAGTAAAAGGACTAGTATACAGTTTTCCTTATATTGCTAAATTCTGGCACCCCCATCTTTAACAAGCTCAAGCATGACAAACCCCTGAAGCAGAGTTTTGAAGTTCACTGGAGATATGCCTTTTGCCACCTTTGCGAATATCTGCCTGAATTTGGCTAAAATTGCAAACCTTCAAAACAACATAGTTAGCAAATGCTCAATGAAAATGTTTTATTAGGTGGAATTCTTGAATTTTTTATGTGGTGAGCATGTCCCATCCTAAGGCTGCACAGGACTTCCCCTTCCTTCCAGCTCTGAGTTCCTGCAGCTAGTGTCAGATCTTGGTACCTGATGTAAAAAGCACAGCCAGTAAGACTATGCCTCAAATGCTCTTGGTAACCATCCTGTCTCATCCAAGACATGTGGCGCATCTGGAAAAAGCCCCCTAATTTGAATGGAAAAGTGATCTGATGGAGTGGATCCATGGGAAATTGCTGGGGAAGCAAATTATTAAAAGCCTCAGGGGAAGGTATTGAATGGGGAAACTGGGTTGAGAAACAACCTGTGCCAGGTTTCTGAAAACTAGATAGAACAAAATGTCTTTTAAGCAAATGGCATTAGTGATGTTAGTGATGTAAAATCAGCAGTGTTAATATTTGATGGTATACCTACCTTGAACTTGAGTAAATACAGTACTGCTAGCTATAGCTTACAGGCTTATTTTTTCACAAGTTTATAGGCCCCCAAGTCAGACAATTAGATTTCTAATGAAAATGAAATATTATTTCGCAGGCAAAAGCAAAAATCAACAATAAAAAAACCCAAAAAAATCTAATAGAAGCACTAGAATTTCTTACAAATGTACTCAAGTGAAAAAAAAGAGAAACAAAAATGCAACTAATGTCAAAGGAGAGAGAAGGTTAGAAATTTTTTTTTTTTTTTTTTTTTTTTTTTTAAAAAAAAAGCATTATCTCACAGGAAGAGGACAGGATTAAAACCACCTTGGATCAAACAAAACAATGTAAACAAAAACTGTCCAGATCCTCCAAGGATCATAAACTGGAAGGCAGGAGTCATTCTGAAGAAGCCTGCAGAATTCATTCCTACTGTTTCCATGCTTACTTTGGAATAGAAAAAGCAGATCATATCCATTCCCCAGCTTCCTAGGCAATGCAGTGATGATCGTGCTATTGAAATCTAAATAGACTTAAAACTATCCTGAAGTCCATAATTTCCTTGGAGTCAAACAGACACTAAGTAGAGTTCCCACATTTCAAAATGTATTCATTCATAATTTATTTCTCTGTAATGTGTGGTTGAATCTACATTTATTGAATTGAAAAGGACTACTGCATAGATAGCAACAGCTGAAATGCCATACCAAATTGAATAGAATAGTGGTGAAGTCTCAGACATTAAACACTGAATAGAGGCAGGCACCAAAGGCAGTCAATGTTCTCAATTTCCAAATGTGTTAAGAGCAGCATGAGATAACACTTAGAGCAAAATAAGAGTGCTTCACAACATCGGGGGTGCTGATTGGCTGGTGATTTGTAAGGTTGAATTGCATAGCAATATAAACGCATTTTGATTGTAACACAACTTCAAAATTGCTAAGATTTTAAACACTACTGATTATTCTAAATTATTAAATGAGTTGGAAGCAAATTACCTATGAAGCCAAAATAAGCCTTGATGATTTGTATTAGTGGTAACAAAAACATGTTGATATTAGTAAGATTGAGAGATGAATAAGTACTTTGCTTCTGGGACTGAAATTCATGAGAATGTGCAGTAGAGGTAGAAGCAGTATTCCTGGTTCTTGGAATATATATATGTGTATATTTTATATATATATGTATGTATACATTATTTTCCTCTGTAGAAGGAAGATTAGGAGTCCTCACATCCTGAAGTTTTCTAACCTTGAGTAGCTTTTCTGTTAGAATATACAATTCAACGTAGAACAATATAACATCTACAGTAAAGGTAGATGGAGAATGAAAAAAGACATGTTTCTTCTTCTGAAAAACACTTTTCCTCAAAAATTTTTCTGGGCAGGGAAAGGAGGCATTTTATATAGTTTAAATTCTTTTGCTGCTATCTAAGGATCTGAAGTACTGTTTAGACATTCTCATATTTTTCCAACAAAGATTGCAGTAGGTGTCTACCACAGATAAATTAAAGAACAATTTAAGTTTTGTTTTCTGAGATATTGGAAACATTATATGGAATATAATAGCTCTGTTACTGAAGTGGTAAAGCATATTAAGAACTTATGTTAGCCATAAAGTTAATAAGGAAAAATCCTGGGTTTCACAATATAGAATATGCCGTTCAAATTTTATTTCAAGTCCTCCAAAATTTCCCATGTTACAAATTGGTTTCAGAACAAGAAGCTTTTTTGGTATCGATAGTGCTTTAGCAAGAAGAACTCTTTTTCTAAAAGTCAGCTCCTTTCTTCTCTTTGCCAGACTGTACAGTTACTTAATTCAGGGCTCAGTCACAGATTCTGGCTTCAGCAAGCTATCGTGGTTTAACCACAGATGGCAACTAAGCACCACACAGTCACTCATTCACTGCCCCACCCCAGAGGGATGAGGGAAGAGAATTGGAAGGGTAAAAGTGAGAAAACTCGTGGGGTAAGAACAGTTTAATAATTGAAATAATATACTATAATAATAATAGTTTGTGATGAAAAGGAAAACAACGAAGAGAGAGAAATAAAACCCAAGAAAGACAAGTGATGCAGATGAAAGCAATTTCTCACCACCAACTGACCAATGCCCAGCCAGCCATCGAGCAGTGGCCACCGGCCAACTTTTCCCCCTAGTTTATATGCTGAGCACAACACCATATGGTATGTGCTGACTCCTTTGGTCATTGGGGTCAGCTGTCCTGGTTGTTTCCCCTCTCAACTCCTTATGCATCCCCAGCCTCCTTGCTGATGAGGAGAACAGGCCTTGGCTCTGTATAAGCACCGCTCAGCATTTGTGAATTATCAACACTGTTTGCAGTACAAATCCAAAACACAGCCCCATACTAGCTACTATGAAGAAAATTAATTCTACCCCAGCCAAAACCAGCACATGGGGCCACCTGTCTGTCCTCTGGCCTTTTCCTCTGAAAGTCTGTTTTTGAGAAAACGTGCTCTGAGACTGTGGCCCAAATGCAAGACAGTAGTTTGTGTCTGCAAAAATATGACATATAGGTCTGATGTGGATGGAACCAGTATGGCTGAGTGTCTTAACAGGAATGGAATGGAACTGAGGTTCTTGTATGCGAACAGTGATTCACAAGAAGCCCTCTGAGACAGTCTTACCCAGGAAATCCCTATTTGGCTGTAAGGCTGTCTAACTGCTAAGAGTTTTGCTTCTCTCTGTGTCGAGAACTGCTCTGACTGAGCAGTCCAGTGGTCTTCACTGCCATCCCTTCCCTCTGGTCTGAAGTCAGAAAACAAACATTCATCAGTGCCCCTATGAGCACTGGACCTGTTAGCTCTCTTGGAACTTGGAACCAGTACGCATCCAGAAAAACAGCTATTATAATATGCACCAGGGCGTATTTTAGTTTTAAAAGCAGGTTTCTTTTTTGTAGTAGCCTCAGGCTTTTGTGACATTTCAATTTTTTCTGCTTTCCTGGAGAGTGTACCAGAGTATGAGCCTTGTTGCACGTGAAAAGCTTTCAGCTGAAGGAGACGTGAAAGGTAGAGTGCAAGATTATGGCAGGAAAACAAATGGGAAATGCCATACCCATGGACTTTTGATCTAGATCCTTACCAAGGATGAGGGAGATCTCATCTTTTAGTTTATTCAGGATCCTTGAGGAGACTTAGAACATACCGCAGGCTGTTACTGAGAAAACAGTTGACGGTCTTAGTAGAGAGACCTACTACCTCCCCTGCAAACTATTGTCAAATTTTCAGCCACTCCTTATTTGGCACCATGTTGCTTTGAACTGTGGCTCTAACTTGTCATCTGTCCCCCTTCTCTGAAAGGAAAAGCCCAGTCAAATTGTATTCCAAGTATTCCAAGTACTTAAATGTAGGTAATATGGTGCTTAACCTTAAAAGTTTTATGACATTTCTTGATTTAACCCTGAAATAATAATGTCTATCATTAGTCTTCCAGAACACTAGAAAAATGCAAGGTTTTGTACTCTGAGTAGTTACTTTGAAGTCAGTAGCACTTGTATATGCAAGCATATGAATTATTTTGTAAAATACAAATTCTTTTTTATGCCATTTAATTGATAGAAGTACAGTGGATAACACATTATTTGCTTTAACATTGTTTACTACAGCTTCTACTGAATCAACATTAGACAGCTCTGTAGATGGAAATATTTTTTTTTGTTTTCTTCAGTAAGACAGGATGATAATAACTTGGACAATACCAAAGGAAAAAACAGATATACATATATATCTATATATAAAATACTTTATCTTCCAAACTAAATGTGGCACAGATGATGCAAAACTAAAAAAAAGCATGAATGTATGCATATGTGTTTGTACCATATAGCACTTCCAAATAAATTCGTGCTAGGCACAACTGTTCACATTTAGCTACTTAGTGCTTGAATTATGACATTTAAATCTGGGAATCTTTCCAACTTTAGTTAACATTTCTTCAAGCAGATTTTTTTGGGGGTTGCCTTAAAATGATGGGAACCTTTCCATTCTTCACTGAGCTATGTTATCAAATATATTTTCCTAAAGACACAAGAAGTACGGAACAACCTCATTTCAAGGGATCTGGAACACAATTTGCCTAATAAGATGAAGCAATGTACACACAGTAGCTTTCAATGTGCTTTTAACTGTACAACAAAGATCTCAAAAGTATTAGTAATTCCTCTTAACACGTGTGGAGACTCAACTTTGTGAATTGTCTTTCTTGTATGTTAAAAACCTACAGATTGAAACTTCACGTCAAAATTATACAACACTTAGATTTTTGTGTTCCAGAGTACAATTTACTGATTTTAGAATCACAGAATCATAGAATCGTTTAGGTTGGAAGGTACCTTTAAGATCATTGAGTCCAACCATAAATCTAGCATGGCCAAGTCCACCACTAAACCATGTCCCTAAGCACCACATCTACACGTCTTTCAAATGCCTCCAGGGATGGGGACTCCACCACTTCCCCCGGCAGCCTGTTCCAATGCTTGACAACCCTTTCACTGAAGAAATTCTTCCTAATAGCCAATCTAAACCTCCCGTGGTGCAACTTAAGGCCGTTTCCTCTCATCCTATCACTTGTTGCCTGGGAGGAGAGACTGATCCCCATCTCGTTACAACTTCTTTTCAGGTAGTTGTAGAGCGCGATAAGGTCTCCCCTCAGCCTCCTCTTCTTCAGGCTGAACAACCCCAGTTTTTCCCCTTGGACTGGGGAGGCTTCATTCTGCTCCTTTTCCCTGTCTTCCAGCTCAGGGGGCTGGG
>NW_009600964.1:0-5998 GCF_000690535.1 Cariama cristata
GCTAAAAAACAAGTGTCCAAATTACTTTTAAAGAACTTTATTGTAACTATGATTCAGAAAATACAGCAAATAATGGATATCAGATGGAAAAGGCGAAAATTTTAACACTGAACAGAAGAAATAACTTTCATAATGAAATTCTGAGGTGTAATGTGTTAACACTTCATTAAACAGTTACCTAAATGTTAAATAGATGGCCAGTATTAGAACTACAATTCTTCCTAGCTTCAGATGTTGTGAAGAAAAGATAGCCTTTTTATACTTGCAAATAAGAATCTCAGCATGAACACAAGTTCAGAGGATTGCCAGAAGAACATCACTCCAGGGAAAAGCGCTTCTTTTGTTCTCTCTAAAATAAAGCTGCTTTACTACAAATAAGTTAAGTGGATTTAGTTAATTTGTTACCTGCTTTTAAGCTGATTAGAACTAACCTTAGCCTAATATTTATATCCTGTGATTGACTAAACCAGTTTGATATTGTTCTGTAGTCAGTTCTAGACATGGAAATGAGAAGTTCATTACTTCTACAGCCTCTCAGCTACAGCATTTCTTTTTATTCTCTTTTCTTTGTAATCTTTTACACGCATTATTTACCATGGTTACATTCCCTCTAGCATTATCCGTACACACTTTCTACATATTCTATAATGCTTTCCCCATGTGACTAAAAAAACATATATATTTCTGCTAAAATATTGTCTTCTGGCAAATATCCCTCTCTTACTTATCTTACACTTTTGACAAAGTAAAATAGCTGAAATAAGTTAGCAATTGGATTTTCAAGTTAGTAGAGCTGCTTTTCCATTTTATTGAGCTAAATAGTTCAGTCTAGAGCTGAGTCAAAGAAAAAATTAGTGTAAATGCATTTTATATGACTTCTGGATTAAAGTATATCAAGCTACCTAAACACAGATAATTGTGAAACCAAGTTTACAATAGTTAACACTGTATTGAATGTTTCTGTTATCATCTTCAGCATTGAGATAGGTTAGTAAAAGGTGAATGTAGAAAAGGAAAGTAATACATAATCTTTGATTTATCGAAGAAAAATCAAAACTCATTTCAATGACTGCTGCTTCTGTGTAGTTCGTTTTAATATATTCTTAAAGCTATTCTTTGATTTACCTAGTACTTGTAAGAAATGTTTCACCACATTTCGCGTTTTCAATTCTATCCTTTTACCTTGCATTGTGTCCATGGTCTTTCTCATTTAAAACCATTTGGAATCAATCAAACCAGAAAATCTCTAGACCAGAATGTATAATTTCATTGCTTTCAATAACAAAGGATTGGATTCAAATGTTTATGAGTTCATTTCCAGGCCTCTGGTTTTAAGTTCCTTTCAAATGTCCTGGGTCAGACATCAAAATTCTAAATGATGGCACTAGCATTCAGTTTTGATTCTTCTTCCCAGATATTCATCTTCAATCTGGAAAAAACCAGAGAAGACTCAAGACTAAGTGAATATTTATGAAACCGAAAAGTTTATGGTTGGTCTTACAGAGTACATCTAAGGATGTTAAAGAGAGTGGTGTATTTAGCAGAATGTCCTATTTAACCAGGGCCTTACTTGGTTAAATCAAGGTGGACCCAACTAAGTTAAATCTGTGATAACTCCCAGTTGCAAAGCTGTGATCTCAGCTTGTCCTTCAGGCAATTTTGCTCTTTGGCATTTGATTTTGTCAATGAATTGCAAAGAAGCTCGGCACATCTATGTCCAAATATTATTGCCACATTATCAGAGCAATATTAATACAAATTCAAGTGCCATCTTATATTGTTCAATATGGAAATAGACTAGAATATGGGAAGATATGGATTCATCAACTTCCTTCTAACTCCACTTAGGTAAAATGGAGCTAAAGGTGTGTGACAGAATTATAATCAAATCTTTTAGATAGTTAGATCAGGGTTAGACCTAATACATTACAGTAGGAAATAAATGGGAGGACGGAAGCAAGTAGACTGTTGCTTTAGTTTTTTTGGATTTGTTTTTGGTTTTGGGTTTTTTTTTAATATGGTACACATGGGTATTTGTGAGAGTATAAGAATATACATGGACTCATAAAAATTACACAGACCTAAACTTTGTCTCAGGAGAACAAAATTCATTAATATTTAACAGCATACTTCTGAAAGTGTACTAGCATAATCCAAGTTATTAAGCCTATTTGATTTAGCTTTTTACTTTGCCATGCCCTTAAATAAGAAATATTACAATGAGCTAGAAGTGTGTGAGACATTTGCACTAGCTATGAATATCTATAATAAAGATCATCTTTATACACAGAAAATTGACATTTTTATGGTTAAAAAATATATCTAAATCTTTTAAATGCATTGATATTATAAGATGAAATGTGTATGTGTGTGCATATTTGTTTGACTTTACATTTTCCAGTGTTCTATATACTCCCTGAAAGTTATTGTTTCCCTGGTTAGATTAGCAGTGTATTATCTTCTAGAAGAGTATTTTAAACTCTTTGGGTCACTAGAAAGTATTCTGGTTCAGAGACCCATTTTGCCATTTTTCTGTTTCAGACAGTCAAAACTTGCTATTCTCTGCCCATGGCAGTGGAAATTAAGGAATGATTTAGTACTGAGAAACAAAAATGAGCAAAACAAAAAACTTTGCTGATATAGAGCAAGATGAAGCAAGCTTTGACTTGGCATTTTTTAAAATGAGAAAGATCATAGTGTCATTGCCTCTGTACTAAATCTCATACCCTGATGATCTTCACAAGATCTGCAAAAAAGAAGTGCTGTAAAAATCCTGCCTCCCTTATGAAACTGTCACCTAGAACCTGAAAAAAAAAGTTTTAGGTAGACTGAATTATTCCTTACCAATAATCATTGAAGTAAAAAATGTATCTGTGTCACAGAGCAGTGAGGGCTGACTGCTTGCTAAAGGAAGGTGAGATAGGGGCCGAGTGTGACACCAGTATGGGCAGTGCCCCCACTAACAGGGCAAAGTTGTACACGGTCTGAGCACAGGAGGCAAAGCCAGGGGCTAGTAACAGGGTCCCTCCAAAACCACCAACATGGCAAGGGGAGCCAACATGGCCAGGTCTAGGTGAACTCATGGTTGTCCAGATAGGAGGAAAAGGAGTCAGAAGGCAGATACACCTACAATGTAGCTTAGTACAAGATGTGAGTGGTGCTCCTGGGCCCATCGGTATGCTATGGGTGGGGATTCCGTGTGAGGCAACTGCAGACCAGCAAGGTCTTTTAGTGCCCTCAGTGCCCTGTAAATATGAATATATTATAAGCAAGCTAAAATGATGCTTTATTCAACAAAGATATTCATCAGAGACATTATTTACAGAAGTTGCCCTGCTGGATCATACGGAGGTCATGATTCAGAATTATAGTACAACACATGCAGCAGACTAAAATGATTTGGCCACGTAATAGAAACCATTGGTATACTCACTGAGAAGTTTTACATCTGTGTTATGAAAAAAAAAGTTGATTAATTTTGGACAACCTGTCTTTAGGCCAGGCTGGATCCAGTGTTATTTTTTTGTCTTCCCACAGTAAACATAACAGTACATAGACATCGTATCTGCGTCATATCTGCATCATATGCTGTGCTGATTAAAAAAAGTATAATTATGTTCTGATATCAGATGAAGATTAACTATGTATTTGTTGTTGATCTGGCAGCATACAGTATGAAAGACAGTGGAAACAAAGCCCTACATATGCAGATTTCCCTACCTTAAACAAAATAAATAATTCTGATATGAATATACATTTGGATTGTTAGAAGATACCAAATTTAAATAACTATAATTCATAATCTCACAGGCATATTGCTCAAACAATGTTTCAACAAAAAGCTGAAGAGAATTATTTCAGTGTATTTTCTCTCTACTTTCAGTTCTGTAAAGATCTAATATCTCAGCATGATTTTTAATATTGGAAGTTCCAACATCCACCATACTGCATATTTTGGTGCTATAGATAGCAGATGACAAATTCTGCAATAAGTTCATTTTTCAGAATGACTAAATAACTCAGAGTGACTTATTGGTTTGTCTAAAGTTCTCCTTTTTTGCTTTTTTCTTTTCCTTTCTCCTTTTCTAATTTTAAGTTATGTTAGAATAAGCATTTTATCAGTGACTTTTTAATGCTAAATGACTGAAATAATCCACCAGTGTTTAAGTTTTTGAGGTTTGTTTGGGTTTTTTTTCTTTTAATTGCATTTAATGAGATTTAATTGTAATAATACTGTGTTGGTGAATAATTTTCAACATCTAGGCCCTGAGTCTTCTTGCAGCTGGAAAAAAACCAATGCTTTATTACTCCGTTGTGTCTGTATACCATGTTTTTCAGGGTTGTCATAATAATGTATGATTGTCATTTTAACAGATTAATTCTCACCCTACATCTTCTGGAAAAAATAAGTCCATTCCCCCTCTTAACCCCATTGGAAATGGACGTACAAATCCAATAGTAAGCCGAAGTTACATGGGAAGTCTGCAACAGGGCATTTTGCTTTCCTACTTTCTCCCTAATAAAACACGTCTTTCTTAAAGACTTGAGCAAATGAAAAAGAAAATCACATAGCAATAAAATGAGAAATTGCTTCAGCACGGAAGAGAAATAGTGAAGCTATTAATTCAGTGACATTTCAGAATCAGTTAAGCATGAGCAAAGTACTCCATAGTTTTACATTTTTCACCTGTTCTTTTAATTGTAACGATGAGTGCTTTAAACATATTATCGGAATTTATGTTGAGCCCTGAATTTCATCCTAGTTCTTTGTTTTCCTAGATAGTCTCAATGTAAAACTGTTACATGTTATCAGAGTTTGTACCATTTTCTGTATCTTTCTCTTCATTCAGCTCACAGATGAACTTCTATGAAGAAATATATATATGTAATATATATGGTATCTTGTATATGATCCTTAAACTCACACACCACTTGTTCACACCTTTGTACGATAGTCACATTTTACTGGTTTATTCCCACTGTTCATTGAATCAGAGATCAGAATCCACCACATCACCACTCTTCTTCACTGAAACCTATTACTTATTTGTTCTGGCAAAATACATATAAAGTTATCCCATGTAAAATATCAATCTTCATCCTGCTCTCTAGTTACACAGAGAATTAACATGGAGTAAGTGAGCTCCTGAACTGTGGATAAAGGATGCCAGACCTGGTAGCCACGTTTTGTGCAGAAATTAGCCTGATAAGTGTGTCATTACTGTAACTATAGGATCAGGTCTTGCAAGTAAGACAGCCTTATGTTAAAAGAAAGCTGTAGATGCCGAACTGATCAACATTGCCAAACAAACATGCTCCTGGCCACACACAGAAATGTAGCATGAACTTCCAGTGAAATGTGATAGGGGAAACCCCAGCTACCACATATTTCCAAGGCTAAATGGAAACTGTTGGGGCTTTGAGGATCTGAATTAAGCAGTTGTATGGTAAGTATTTAAAACCTTTCTTGTACTCCTGTGAATCCAGTAAAAGATTATTAAGCCAAGTAGAAGATAACTCTCTAGATTCATGATAAGGCACAAATGTATTGTAACTATTATAGGTTGCGAGGGGTGGGGGAAAGTAGCTAATTAGCTTCCCTTAGGTCTTGTAAAAGTCATATAGGGTGGGTAGTTATCAGTGTGGAAAAATAGAAGATGTTTCTCCAGTTCTTTCACTTATCCCATGATCCAGCAACAAGGACTATCTAATGAGCTTTCTGATGAGACCATAGCTGTTAGAAGAGCAGTGTGGCTGGGGAAGGCAGAACGCTTGCAAACTGGTTTGCGTACAATTCATAGGAAGACATTTTGTCTCACTTTAAATACAGTTCTTTCAATATTCAAGGCTCTACCACTTTAAAACATCTCATAATTTTCCTTCATTTGCTGTCTTCATTAAAGGAAGTAAAGTTTTGGAAAAAGTTCATGGATCTGTATCTTGCTTCCCGGCAGATTTTCTCCCAAAATCAGGCATGAAAGACATCTGAAAATCTGAC
>NW_009600964.1:6021-15304 GCF_000690535.1 Cariama cristata
AGAGAGTTTTCCACTGGTTCATTTGCAAGTTTATACCCTCAAAGTAGTCAAGTAAGAAAAAAATCTTTCCTTTTTAAAATTTCTTTTTTTAAAAAAAAAGTGTTCTATTTGTCACAATAGCCTATATAAATGTAGTATGAAAACACACAGGCAGAGGTGCAAAGCTAACAAACTAATTCAAGCAAGAGAATGTGAGTATGGTAATGTCTGAAAACAATCAGAAAATATCCTGAACAAGTCTGCTTGATTGTTTGCAATTCAGATAAGAACTATTCTCTTTATTCTGAAGGTGTTGCTTAGTGACACCCAAAGAGAGAAGAAATATATTCTTTACTACTCTCAAATGGTTTTAAAATGTTAACTATGTTTTTCTTACCTACCTTTTCTGTAGAATTCCAAACTCCTTGTAATTCTGAGGAAATAAAATGTGATGTATTTTATAATATTGTATAATTGATGGAATAATTTTAGTTCCTTTTTTTTTTTTTTCTTCTGGTGAAACTTGAAGCAAAGACAAGGAAAGCTACAAAATAAAAGCACCATTGTCTGAGTCTCCATAAAAAAAATGTGTTTGTTGCTTATTGATCTGTTTTCTTAACTAAAAATCTTTTTTCTTAAAACACAGTTTTAAAAAGTGTTCTATGCCTTTTCAGAAGAATAAATTTGCACTTTACTCAGTATCTCTCTGCAATCTACAGCTCCCAAGAAATAGTGCTGTTCTACTGCAGCCTCCTAGTAACTGCAATTACTAATACTTCAGCATGAAGCAATTCAGCAGTAATATGCATGGTCAGCTCTCTTCATGTCCCTGTCTTTTCATGAGCACAACTGGGGTGTTGTCAAAAGTAGAGAACAAGTATAAGCACTTAGCAAAAGGAAGAGGCTCACTTACACCTGTGAAAGAGCACTTGGAGAAGCAGAAGTCCATCATTGGGATGACTATTTAGCCTATCTATGTTAATGTGCCTGTTTCAGAGAGCAGATGCTTTAATTTTCTTATTTGAAGCATACAGCTATTTTGACTAAGAGTTCCTGATTTTCCAAAGGTAATCAAGGGAGCATGGGGATTTTGTACTTTGAAATTTAAGCAGGCTAGAAAATGTAGTAGAGATTCTTTATTTTAGACCAAATATCTTAACAGCACTCTGGGAACTAATAGACTACACAAAAAATATTCCTTCAAAAGTTTTTCTCAGTTGGAACATATTCAATGTGCCATTTCTGTGCATCTTAGAAACCAGGAAAGAATGGTGAGTTGGGTTTCTTGAAAAACTAATTTGGAAACAGAATGTTATATTATGCATGGGTTTATGAAATTATGATCTAGCTATAAAGGATTCAAGAATAAGTCATAAAAAGGTAAATGCAGATCTCTGACATGAGACAGTTTCATAAAGGTGGTCATTATGTAAACATGTTGATACAGAATATTAAAAACCTGGCTCTGCTCTTACTGAAATAAACATCATCACTAACTATATTCAATAGGTGATGATATGTCTCCAGACATCTTTATTTTACATCCTTTCACAGTAAAAATGAAAGACTTCATAGTAAGATGGTTTGCAAAATTTCACATTCTGTATGCACATTCTGTAATTGTTTCTACAACATAAGAACTAGAGACATGACATTATTCACAGCTAAAAATAAGAATTAGACTCTCAGGTGTGAAGAGACCTTGTAACAGATAACTAAACTAGTTCAGATGGACAGGTTATCTAGAGCAAAAAGAGCAAGAAGCAATTCTTCCTGTCCTTCATGTTGTCAATGTATCTTGCAAAGAGAAGCTTTGTATGAAATCGGTCCTGTTTAGAGGGTTTTCACTACTTGTGCTTAAGACAAGAAACCCAGACATCCTGGCCTAGAAGAGATGGAGTAAAACAACAGATGTTAAAGGAGCAAAGACTATTAATTGTCTCAAGGATGTTGTCTTTCTCAACCTTCAAAAGATTAAAATACCAGAAAATGAAAACATATGGAAACAGATGACCAAATGAACACTTATGTTATAGAACGAAAAAGCAACAGAGAAAGAAAGAAAGAGTTTTCTTCCCAATAATTAAGACAATAGAAGAGGAAAAAACTACTGAGGTAGAACTTTAAAAAGAAAAAAAACTATAATCCAAATACTTTGGTATTTCTAAATGTCAATCTACTGTATATAGGCCATTGTGAGAATAGTTTTGTAGCAGAAGGCGTATTTCAGAACAAATAAGTCATTGCCTTTAAAAAAAAGAAAAAGCTATTTAGCCACCAATTAAATTCAAGACTGCCGTTTCCTGCCTTCGGCTTCATAGCCCATAAGTAAATTAATGGAGACAATCCATGAAGAGACTTATAATTTAAGCACTATTCAGAATTTCTGCAATCAAATGAGAAATCAGTATCTCAGACATCAGTATCTCAGATAAAGTATACTGGAAAAGTATACTGACTCCTTTCGTGGAGAACGTTGTTAGAACCAGTCTCAGGAGTACAAGCCTTTCCATAGGAATGAAGAGTAACGCAACTGAAAAGAAAATTTCTGTTCTTTGATATGATACTTAAAAGTAGCACAGCTGGGAAAAGTTTCCATAACAGGAAGCTTAAAAAAAAATAAAATCACATGATATTTGCACTGATTTCTTAAATTCAGTAAAACATTAAACAATTAAAAGAAGGCACAATTGGGTTCAGTTTCTCTTCCAGTGAGGGATTGGATATTGTCAATGGCTACAAATTGTCAAAGAAAAATTAAAAGTAACAGTAAAAGTAAAACAGTAGACACAAGCCAAGATATTTATTTTCAATTTAAATCAAATCAAAGTAATTTAGAACGATCACTCAGGAAAGCTTTCTCTGCAACTTTACTTTGAAAATACCAATTTACATGCATGCATTTGTCATTTTACAGTCAAATCATCTTACAAAATGACTTAATGCATTTTTCCTATAAATAAATTTTTTTGTCAAAGAAAGCGCTAATGTAAAAGCTTTACTTGATGAAGCAGCCTTGAAAATCAGTAGAATCAGTCAGATGAAAATAAATGTCCTCTTGTTTTAACATGCCACTCTTGCAGCTGATGTCTTCAGGACTTTTCTTTCTTTGGTGCAGTTAGCAGAAAGGTTAATACTAGAATACAGTTTCTAGTCTGTTCTCTGTGTTAAAAAGACCAACATAGCTCTTGCATTTATGATTAAGATTCCTTTTTTTTGTTACACCATTTTAACCTATGTGTCCTGCATTGGCAATCCCAGCTAGGACTGAAACATTGTCATCTCATAACAGCAATATCGTACATCAGGTCTGCACTGGGATGTATGAGTACATCCAGCAAATGATAATCACATCTAATCATATCACAACTGGTGTCATGGATGATATCAAAGGCCAAAGAAACTATCTGAGTTTATATGATCATATTTCCGACCATTGAAAATACTATGCTTTTTAACTGAGATATTTTGTTTTAGAGAAATGAACAATGGATATCTTTCTAAAGAAACCTTTGCTGAGCAGAATAGCTCAACAGCATAATAGGAAGAGCAGTCTGTCTTGACTCATGAAGTAGTTGTTCATTTAGGCCAAATTTTGCTTTGTTTAGAGTAAAGCTTAGCATCCAATTTTAATGAATGACGTGCTTTTCAGTTTTGCAAATGAGTCTGTTTCAAATTTGAGCCAAATATCTACAATGGGTAAAATCAATAGCCCCTTGAATTGACAGAAAATTAGCAAGGCTTATTAAACTTCATGTATGACTCTATCCCAGTGCCACATCAAAAAAATAGGAACAAATAATCCCATTCCTCTTTGAATGGTATCAACATGAAAAAAGTGACTGAAATAGACGTTAGTAAAAAGTTTAACATAAATATGATTACCACTATTAATAATAACAACCCAGTTACTATGGGCTTGCTTTAAAATGGTTTTACTGATCTAATCTATTTGTTCTATGTATTCATAAGATTGCTTCATCTTGCAGCTGAGTTTTGCATTAAGATTTTTCTGCTATCTTGGATCTTTCCAACCTGCAGTCTTACACTCATTTTCTAAACTATCGAAATAATAGAGTTCTTGGTTTTATTTAGAAATGCATATATTTTTAAAAAGAAAAGAGAATACTTTCATTTCCTGCTGTTCACTTGAGTTTACTGTAAAGTGTCTGTCTTTTTCCATAAGCTCTGCACAACAAAGTCTGTAGACTATAGCAATGACTGCAGTCCAACGAAGAAATAGAACTGCATACATGCATCCACATGTGTGTAAATATTTGCATCAGCTTGGAAAATGCCATATGCTTCTAACAGCTGTTAACATATGCACTCACTTGCTTGTTTTATATTCAAAGAGCATACAAAGCATTGAAAACTCCAAGACTGTATCTGAAGGGAAGAAGCTGGCAGATTGTGCTGTAAATATTTAAGCAATCAGTAAAAACAAATATCTTAAATGTAATGTATCATGGAAATCTTCTCCAATGGCTGCTCTGTAAAGAAAATATGTTGAGAAAGTATCAGTTCATGGCTTACCAGTTAGTGCTGCACAGTTTTAAAACATCACTACTGCACCAGCTAATTATAGGCTGATAATTGATAAATATGCTCTGAATTAACTGCAAAGTTACGGGCTTAATTTCTTACTTCAGACCACTCAGTCTTTATTGATGCTGCTGTATTGCCAAAGCCTCAGAATTCTCCCAGCAAAAAACTATTTCCCTATAGGCTCCAGACAGAAGAGAACAACAGCACCTCGGTCACCTTTCTTGTCTGCTTGGATCTTTGCCATAACTTCCCTGGCTGAATCAATGTGCTTTAAAATAGTAGGATTGATTCTTTGATTTCAATGCCATTGTTTTATCTCTCCAACACACAAGGGTACTGGACTCTTTATTCTTTGTTTCTATTTCTTTCTTCTTTCTCATTTTGCTTTTTCAGATTATTTTTTAAAACCTACAAAACAATTCTATCTATTTGATGAAATATATAATGTGGGTGGCGCTCTCCACATACTTTGACGACATAAGTATATAAAACATCCTGTAGTGGAAGCTTCTGTCTCTTGGCATTGTGAATGCTAACTGGTTTCTTCATGCATGCATATATGGAATTTGAGTAGTTTAGCGGTAGCTGTTGCAACCCACTTGCTGATACAGATGTGTGCTGGATCAGCACTCTCTATTAACCATGACATGGGTAATCCTTTCCTTGAATACATGCGAAACCTCCCAGGGAGATTTCTTGTGCATATCTCATAGGATTACACATTGTCACTCCTTCTGTTCAGCATTTTAGTGCCAGAGTGCTCATGAAATTCATGACTTATTCTGGTTTTTTATTAAGTCTACACCAAATTTAACTTGTTGGGGTACTGCCATTGACGTTCAGAGTAACAAAATCTAAACATATGCCAGGCCATCTGCAAGGGCAGAAGGAGTTATCTTCCACTGATGTTGAAGTGGCAATGGCAGATCCCAAAGCTAAGCCAAACAACATAGAATCAAGAGAAAATATTAGGTTTTTCAAACAGCTGAAACAGCTTATGGAACATAATGAGAAGTTTTCCTCCTTTGACATTAAATACAGCAGAGGAATTGAGATCTCATAAGTTATGTATTCAAATATCAAAAGCCTGAATTTTTCAGAGAAAGTAAAACAGTGAGATCACAAGGACAAATGAAAAAATTAAAACAATTAAAATGAAACAAACATACATTTAAACTCTGAAGTTTGTTTGCCTTAGAAGAAGATTCTCGTGAATGCACTGATTTTTGCAAATCCTTTTAAAAAAGTGAATATAGGGTAGGATGTCTATCATCATCACTTGGGTTGGACAGAGCCCAGATCAGCTGAAAGGACTTAAATGGAATAAAGAACATCTTGCTTGTTTAAAGTTCTGGCTGTTCAGCAGCATTTTTTGCTCTCATCAACATGATGAGATTGATGGGAAGCATCCAAAATTTTAAATACTGTGAATGTTGGTGCAAATCCTAGCTATATGTTATAAAGCCAGAAATTATTAAGGTAAAGAGAGCTCTTTTTCTGTCTCCCTGTTTGATTTCAGAGGTTACATTTGTGTTTCTTCACAATCTTCTGCAGTGATAGTACATTTCTTCTCAGTTTTTCATTGTGAACAAGATATAGAATACACATAGCTATTTTCAGCCATCTCGGAAATGTAGACTTTTATCCTTTCTCAGGAGTTTATCTCTGCACAGTATTTTGCAAATATAAAAAAGGGAAACTCTGCATGCCTCCACATACTCAACATAGCAAACCTTAAATATTTGTGGGGTTGGTTATCAAAGTAAACACTTTTATCCTGATGTGATACAGTCACTTTTTAAACTAAAGAAGTAATTTAAGCTCTGTACTCTCCAGGATATATGGCAGATGTGTATTTCCCTTGCCTTCAAGACACATTCTTCATTTTCCCAACCTCAGAAGGAATTTGTTAAACTTCAAACTTGCTCAAATCCTAACATTTACCTGGAGCCCTTAACTATTATGTGACCTAAGGATGAAGGAACACGTGAGAACTAGATAGGAAACAAAAGGAAAATTATCACACTTTTACCCTGGCAAATGAATAAACTCTGTACTTGTGAAGGACTTTTGTTTTCTTTCTTATTCTCAGTAATTTTTTTTTAAATTGCTGGAAAGCCAATATGTGCTTTGATATCACTTTGATCATAAAGTCATGCCAGCTATTTTGTTTGTAATACAGTTACACAAGAGATTAATTTTGTTGATCATATGCAACAGTAACAAGTAATTTTTCTTAAAAGTAACACAGAAAGGCAAAATAATCCCCCTGCTTTTGTAGTTTAAGCAGATACTCTACGTAGCATATGTGTGGTACCACCAATGGCAGAATCAAAAAATTGAAGACTAAAAAGCCCTGCTGAAACTGACCTCCCTTAAGTTCAGTTATGCAAACTGACTTTTCCCATTCCTTTCTCTGCTAACATGTTGCTTTATAATAAACAATAGCATATAGCTTTGTATACTTTAGTATGTTACCTCCCAAGGTACTACCTCCCAATCAAGTGAGTGATTGACTTTGACAGGCATTTTAAGACATTTTATTGCTTATTTGTAATGTACAAATTTACAGCTATGAGAACTGCTGAAAGTAAACCTTGTGCTGGTTATCCCACCTTCTTATTATCAAGGTGTGACTAGGAGATGTTATAGAAAAGAAACTCTCCAAATGCACCATAACCCTTCAGTAGAATTAGATTGTAAATGCAAATCAAAGGGAGGGAGAGCCTTGGAAAGCTGTAATGCTGAAAAAGATCTAGGGATGATGAATAGTAGACAATAAATTAGATATTGAGCTTGCAATGTAATAGGAAGGTACAAAAAGATGGCCCAAGCTTCAGCTGCATATCCAGGAAAAGCATGTCATAATCTGTATGAGCACTGTTGGAACCACTACAAGAACAGTACGTGCATTTCTGTGTTTTGGCTACTGAAATGCCACAGGAATTGAAATAAAGATGAGGAAAACCACACATAAAAACAAATGAAAAGCTGGTGGGATTACTTTTACATGCTAAGCGAACAACACCTGAACAGAATACACCTCTGGAAATACTTTCTTGGTATAAATACCAAGTGATGAAATATTTTTGGATCTTCATGAAAACTTACTCAAGGTGAAATGAGGAGATGAAGAGAAATAAAATAGTTTGAAGGGACAGATAGTAAAGAAATGATCAGTAGCTGTTGAAAGCTATTGTTGGAAAAAAATTTGGCTTAAAATTTCCTGTTCACACATCATATATGCAGAATGCAGTCTGCTGGAATTTATTATCCCTCTCCTAAGTATCTCAAAGATAAATGTTTATATGTGAGCTAAATAGCCAAGACTCCCCTTGGAGAAAGATGTAGGCATCCCCAGAGGATGATCTTTCTCATGCTTAATTAGAGATACCCATGATAGGTCAGATTAATGACTTTCAAGAAGTGCCTATGTTGGAGGTGCCTACAGTAAATAGCTCAGTTAGACATCTCAGTTATTATGTTTAAAGATAAGTGAGATGAATCCCATGCAAGGTAGCCAAATTATGCTTGTACAAATATGTAATGTAAATACGTTAATTTAAACCTTATTAAATCTTAAATGGTAAACTTATCAATAAAATGTTGTACTGGTAGTTTCCCTAAATTTTAGTTTAATTTAAATGCTGTTCTTTTATCCTAATTTTTCCCTGTCATAATTTTTCCTCCTCTATATCTACTTAGTATTTAAAATTAAGGATCTCCTGGGTAGGGATCATACGAAAAGTATTATGTGCTAGCCTCATTGTTGGTGTTGTAAAAATACATAATAATATAACCTAATGAATTTATAATAGTGCAAGAGAAAAATAAGGTAAATAATGGAACAAAAGTAACTCTTGGTGGAGCTCACTTGAAACCTTAGCTCCAAGAGAAATGGCAGAACGTTTACCTTCATAACAAGCACTTTGCAGTACATCGTAGAGGTTACTGTGTATTGTGTAGCAAGGTCTTAAAAGGTAAAACTTGTAGCTTGCTTTGAATATACATATATTACCAAGACATTATTACTTCTTTTACACCTCAGATAATTGTGTTAGTACTTTGAAATCTGGATGTCTACTAGCAAAAGGGACATTTGAGAATTTTACCACTTTTTCCAATGTTTCTTATTTGCTGTAGATACCTGTCACCTGTATTAATATGTAGTGTGATGCATTTTGATAGTGATTCATCACATAATCTTACATGGCCTACCATTCTTGATCAAGACTACAAAAATTACTTCTCTGAATATGTATAAAATACCTTAAACTATGTGGAAGCAATGGTAATACTGGAATATTTTTTTCCCCAAACTATAATAACTCCAGCACTACTGGAAGTAATTCTAAATGTTTCTCTAATGTATTCCACACCTCAGTGCAGACATGTGACGTTCCTTATGCTGACTTCAGAAATTGCAGTCCTCAGTTTCTGAAAGTTTTAATCAGCTGTGAGGAAGATGGGAATATAAAAATGAGGGAATTTTATGTGAAAAGTTTTCTTTAATGTTATATTTTTTTTATTTTTGCTAGATCTCCATTTCTATGAAGAACTCAATTTTGATTTATACTCCAAAGATGAGGTTACCTGGTAAATTTTGGAACCTCTATCAACTGATAAATATTCCATTTTCTTGTCTGATGACCAGGTAGTAACCTAAGCTGGCTGAAGATGCCATTGTAAAGACTCTTCTCTTGTCTGACTTCCAGGCAGTAACCAATCATCTAGTTCAAAAGATTTGATTCCCTAC
>NW_009600964.1:15335-30488 GCF_000690535.1 Cariama cristata
TTACCCTACACCAAGACTGCAAGGTTTAAACATTGGTTAGATGAATCCCATGGCCATAAGTAGATGCTAAGGTCAGAGCCTGTCAAGACCACTGCTTGAGTTCAGGGTTTATGGCAGCAATGAAACATCCATTACACTGCCTAAACCACAGGAAACGCTGAATTGCCAGAAATTCTCTCAGGAATATCTTCTCAAATACATAACAATCAATCTTGGGTATGACTATTTGACAAGTACCAATCTCGAAAGTTTAACTATTTTTATTTAAAAAAATGACTACAGTACTGGTTTTGCTTGAAGGAGGGTAAGTAGCATGTTTATGAGAACTGAACTCTGAGTAACTGAGATCAACTACCATACGATTTTCTCTGAGCCCAATGTGTGCATTAGAAGATCACTGGTAGAATCCAAGGACTGAAAGCAATTTATTCAGAGCACTATGTCATAAGGACTTTTACTCAGTAACTCCAAATCTGGATTGCCAACTCTTTCCTGCAGCTAAATCAAGTGGTGAAAGTTTTAGAAGAATCTGAGTGAACATATAAATTTCAGAGCACTCAGAATGGTTGACATTTAAACAGAAAGGAGTTCTCAATGGTAACAAAAGGAGAGCTAATGCCCTATATAATTCTGAATTATCATTAACTATTAGAAAGGCACTTGCACATAAGTCAAGAATAGAGCAGCTCAATAAAGAAAAGTGCTACTAAGAATTTTTGGCTTATGTATCTTGGTAGTTCTTGGAGACTTACCTTCCACATTAAGCTTTGCCTCCCAATGTAACTCTTGTTTTAAAGGAAACTGAAAGGATAACTGCTTCAGAGAATGACTTCTGTTTGATGTTTTTATGTATTATGATCCGCACGTGTCTTCATGGGATACAGGGCATTGCAAATGGCATAAGGATTTGCTTGAAATTTTCATCAATAGCTTGCTTCTCCCAGCAGCAGATGGTTTCATGTAGAGATTGTACCAGAGAAATTCAACAGGATGAAGCAGTAAAGGAACGTTTACCCACCAGAAATAGTAAAAAGCTCTTGATCTTAAAGGCATACTGATAGAGTAAAATCCAATAACATGCAAATCGCTCTGATTATTCAGCAAAGTGAATAAAAAAGCCTCAGACATTAAATAAGCATCATACTGGGACAACTGTTTATACCCGTGTTTAGAAACACCACTAATAATATGTTTGACAACACTTCCAATAAACGCTATAAACTTTTGATATGCCTACAATTTTTCTGTTTGTGCCTAGATCAACTATCATACATACAAGGGACTTTTTACTGGTTCCCTTCCATTTTATTTTCTCAACTTTCTGACGAAAGTAAGGTATGTATGAGAAGAAACAAGGGGTAGGATATATTTTATTTTACCCCAGTATACCCCAGTACAGAGCTATAACACGAACAAAGAGCACAACCAGTTGCAGGAATTTAGAAAAGCTGAGTTTACTGCAGCAGTGATGGATACACCACAAAAAATTAGCGTCGATTAAATATGATATTAGTTAAATGTCTTGCATTCTTGTTCTATTAAGAGACTGGTGTCACAGAACAGGATCCAAAAAAATCTAGACTGCTAAGCAGGGAGCTACTTAAAGGTACTCTCAGCACAGAGCTGCCTGGAACTAGGCAACAGAGAAACATTGGAGAAAATACTGGGAGAATCTTAAAACTACTTTCAAAATCCTCCAAGAGCAGCATAATGTAGTATGCGTTGCCCAAAACCTTCTCATAAAGATAGCAACTAATGAACTTCCAGGAAAATGAATAGAAAATGAGCACATTTTCATTGAAAACATGACAGCTAGAGGCAGCAAGTGGGCAGCCTTTCGTATTTTTAGGAAAACTTAGGAAGTGAGAGAAAACTAATCACCCTTCTCACACTGTCTCTGTTAAAACTAAACATCCCATAACTTTAGGTGGTCTCCTCAGAGCTATACTACATGTTATGTTTTAGGGCATGACATGCATTTATTGGTACATTTGTTCTACTGTGCTGTAAAGAATTAAGTGTCTTTTTTCTGATCATTTTATTGTAAATAGGTGACATTCAGTGAGAACTGGTAAATACTAGAACATGAATCCTCCTTCCAGGGCTTTTTAAACGTATTTTATATGATTATTTCCCAGGAGACAAAAAAGACCTTCAGAACACGTGAAAGAGGCTGTCCCTTACTGCTTCAAGTATTAGAGACCAGTGTGTTTAAAAGCCATGTTTCATTCTTGTGTTCTTTTTCTTTTCTCTTACCCTGATTCTGCAATTCCTCTTTGCATATGAACATTAAGTTCTAGGATCTTTGCACATAAGGATGCAGTCAGTTAATTTTTCATGTAAACAGGTAGGTAGTAGCTGAATTATTTTCACTGCTGGACTTGGGTACTTGCATTGACGGTCTTACATGAAAGACATCTTTCAGAAGATTTGATACTTTAGAGACTTGAGGGATTTAGGTCCCTCTGTTGCATTGATCATAACTGAAGTTATAGGCTTAACTAATGCTGAGAATCTGAGCCTAAACACTCAAGACTGTCAGGGTTTGTTTAATCTGTACCCCTCTTCTGGGCATTTTATGTTGCCTAGTTTAAGTACTGACTATTGAATACACTGACTTTTGTGCATGCAATTTGAAGTTCCTCTTTTACCACTTACAAGCCTACAGATTTTATTTGGAAAACTAACAGCTGACAAAATACATAAAAGTTGGGTTCTGCAACATACTATTAATTAATTCCTTTAGTTACTGTGTAAGAGCACTAGACCCTAGTCCTGAGTATGAAAGAGAAAGTCTTCATAAGCATAGACTGTATGTATAAACAACTGTTGATGAAAAGAACCACTGGTATTTCTTGAGAAAGTCAATGGAAATGCCCAACAATAAGATCAAAGGGTACAGAATTGGTAATTTTAAAGGTATGGGTTATTTATTTAGAAATCTGAAATCAAATCACTAATTTTGAAACTCTTTAGTATCCATTTTAAAAGGCAAAATCCCAAAACTCATAACAAAAGAAAAATCTCAGAGTTACTAAAGAAAAAAATAACTGGAGAAAATATGTCTTTTTGTTTCCTGAAAATTTATTCTAACTTGCCAAATAGGTTAAATTGGAACCATATTTTAAAATTGCTAATAATATATTATGTACCCTATGCAAGACTTCTTTATATTATGAAGGTATTTAGCTTCATCCTTAAGCTTCCACTGTACAATTTTTATAGTTCATTATTCCTAAACTAGGTTGTGTGAATTACTAAAATAAATAAATAAATAAGATTGTCTCTCACTTTCATGGTGTTGTACAATTGATCTTGCTACATCACTTCTTCCTAGTCAAACTTCTTTTTCCTCTTTCAGCTGGTGAGATTGCCTTAAATATCATTACCTGTTTCCTTTTAGACACTTCTGTGAACTAAATTTTCACTGTATCTGCAAAGCTCCCAGAGTAAATTAAATGTGAATCCTCAATCTTAAGCATATCTCTCAATTACATGCACCTGTGCTGGATCAATTAGCTTGCCTAAATCTTAGCAACAATAAATGGCCCACAGGTGTTCTCCATTAATTAAAATACTATCAGCCTTTTCCAAGTGCACTTCTAATGTATTCTGTCTACCACAGCTTTGAGGGCAGCTCCTCTTGGATGGACCTCTGGGTCTTAATTTGCCTTTTAAGCTCTCTGTCCCTTCCTGCAAACTACTGCTGGATTATTTTTGTTTTCATGTGAAGCATAGCTTTTGTTTTATTAGTTACTGTGAGGACTTTATGCTGTTAAACACAATCAACTCTTGTACTGTACCATTTCTTATTTTAAAAGAAAGGTTGCTGCTGCTGCTGCTGCTGCTTTTTAATTTTGGTTGTAAAGCCAGATTGGACCTCTCTTTAGTGGCTTTATTTGACATCAGTCTATCTGGAAAATAATTTCCTTACATGGATATAATGCATAGGCTACAGCAGAATAGTAATTCTTCTAGATGTTAGAAAAGCATGTTTAAGTCATACTTATGTGCTCATGACCTTTCTAATACAATGATTTAAGAGAGTTTTACAGATTAACTACTTTATTGTGCACTCCCTGAAAACTCTCTTCTTAAAAAGCACCCTGGCCACTCTCAATTATTTTGTTTAATGATGCAATTCAACTTTTTTGGAAAGACCATTTTTAAAAAGCCATACTGTTAAATAAGGCTTTATAAAATATTTACAGAGAATTTCTGGGACAATATCTTGCTCGGTGAGCTGCTGGTGTCAGTACCACTGAATTATCCATGGAAATTAAGTCAACAAAGTTTACTCTTTTTTTTCTCTTCCAGCATCAAGCTTCAGTATAAATTCATGCCAGAAGCATGGAATTTTATGCAGAAATATTTTTCATTGCCTCACTGTGTACTTCAAAGAGGCAGAAAAATCTTTCATTACTACCCTGCTTCAATTCCTAATTAATAATTTTAAAGTAGTCAGTTGTGCAATATGCACAAGTATTCGGTAGACGTTTTTATAATACAGCATCAGTCAAGAGTTATGAAAAATTGAGCAGAATTATGGGACTAATTATACAATAAGTATATTAATATAGTCAACCTACATTTAGATAAGTATTAACAGGAACAATAAAATTAAAACATAGACCTTTTTGTTCTGTTTCAAAATATGTCTTTTAGTTGTCATTTTATTGACCTGTTTCATGATCTTTTCTAGAGATTTCAATCCAATGTGTTATTGACATCAAGGGGAAATTCAGTGGGAGCAACTTGCATAGAGTTTTTCTGAAATCCTTCCCTATCTGTTACCATGACAACATAACCGTTCTTCCTGGAGAGGACATTCTCTCTATTTTTCTATTCCCAGAAAAATAATTTCACAGATTTATTGTTGCAAATATAGGAGGGGGGAGAGGAGCACAGGGACACCAAAACCAGAAAATGACCCAAAAAACAATGCATTCCAGGTAGACTTTCTGGGTCATCAATGAATGAAAGAAGGAAAACCTAGGATTTGAAGCTCATAGCCACTTTCTATAATCAATTTTATTTTCTGCATACATTGCCATTTGTATGTGTTGTTCTAAATACGTGTACAAAAGATACAGAAGGTGGCACTCCCTTTTTTATGACTTTTGAAAGGAAGTAGTTTTCATGCAGTTTTTTATGAACCATAATTCTTGAAGTCTACTTCTGTGTAAAAGACACGGTCTGAGAATGCTACCCAAATCAAATGTCTTAGGCTACTTAGCATATGCAAAACATCCTTGAACCTAGTTGCTAGCCACCTAACTTCAGTTTAAGCTCTCCAGGGAACAGAGATGATATGGAATAGCATTTCATTGCCTGTTCAAGGCATAGTTGGAACAAAACAATAGAATTATATTTCTGTTAACATGCAATTAGATTACAAAAGTGTCTAGGATTAAAAAAAAATCTCCATTATTCTAGCACAAAAAGCAAGAAGAGTGCATGTTACAGAGCACAGAATACTTTTCAAGAATAGAATTGCAGGTTCTAGTCCTTATTTTTTGATGCTGAGGCATTTTAGTGTAACTGGAGCTTTATCTGAAAATAGAAATAACCCTACATAAAGGGAATGAGATTTGAAAATCTGTACTAGTTAGTAACACAAAGGTAGTGTTATATGGAAGCAATTTAATTCTTAAAGATGGTCTAATATTCCTTTCAAATGTATGAAATGCAAATTTACTATCAGTTTTGTATCCTACATTGACAACTATTTGTATTTTTTTTCCACTGACCTTTTTACTTAAATTTTATAGCTAAATCAGAAATTAAGAAGAAATGTATCATGACTTTTCCCCCTGTAGTTAAATCTCTAAAATCAGCAGTTTCCTTGTAGGTGATAAAGTCTCATAAGAAGAATGCTGGTAATACATTACAAGAAAGTTTCAGGAAGAATAAGGAAGGTGCAATAATATTCTTGAAATAGTAAACAAAAGCATTATCATTTGTCTAATGTAAAACAGGGAAAAGATAAACAGTAATAAAAATTCAGACTCTAAACAAGAGTCTATTGAATTATATGAATTGGTATTTTCATTTATATCTTTTGTAACAAAATCTATCTCCCTGCATCAAAATCTGTTCCAGTTTCTATCCTGCCTATGTGTATGCACCAGAGTAAGTTTGATTTAATTTTAAAATATTCCTCCTAACAAACATAATTTTTATCTTAAATAATTAAGCTATGAAACCCCTTACTTAATATATTTCTTGAGAGTAAATTTGGAAAATATATTCCCAATTCACAGAATGAATGCTATCTACAGATGGCCAGGAGAACATATTTGACACGGCCAACATTTAAAAGGAAACAATGCCAAAATATCAGTTCCATACATGCTCAGCAAGCTGTGGAATTGTATGTGGTCCTGTGACTACAGAAAAAGTTTGAGGATTTCAGGTATTCTGAAATCTTAAATGGACTTCGAAAGAACATCAGAAGTTTTACATAGAATTTACCTGTGAATAGGAGGAGATTTCTGAATAAATGAAGACAAGAAAAATTGAATTTGTCTTAATCTTATTTTAATGGTATTCTGCAACCTCTTTTATCACTTGGGAAGTATTCAGTACTAACACAAAACATGTTTAATTAAACTATTTAGAACAATTTACATTATATCCATTATATATATTATATCCATTATATACATTATATCCATTATATTACATTATATACATTATATACTCCAGTTTTATTCTATTCTAAATGAACTCTTAAAGAAAACCTAGAGTGTAATAGCAAAGCATAAGGTAATGGGCTATTTTATAAATAACAGAATGTATTTTTATGTAATACAGCCACCATGTTTCTCTAAATTATCTTTTTAAGATTGTGTATGTTGAATTCATTAGCTTGTTTAGAGTACAACATGGCACCGAGGACAACATAATAGCAAAGAAAATAAAGGAATCCTATTAGATTGTATAGTCAACCAGACTGCCATAGCATTTTTTTAAAATAAACTTGCAAGTGTTTTACCCAATTCTGTTTTCACTACTTCAAAGGATATAGTTCTGTCCACTTTCCGTGGAAGGTGATTGTTCTATATCTCCTTAGCATTTATTGTGATAAAACGGAAAACTGCTAAACATAATGACTCTGCTTATGTATTTATGCCTTCCTCCACAGCACAAATAGGGTCATTATATTCAGCTTATCTCTGTTTTATTACACTGACGACTTCTTTGACAGAAGGAGGTATTTTGGAAGGCTTCTATAGATCTCAAAAAATGAACTTATAATTTAAAAATTTCTTATAGTATTTTTGCCATAGAAAATTTTATTTAATAGCTTGGCTTCCTATTTATTGCTCTGAAACAAGATTCCTCAACAATTACACACAGATTTGTGATATGTTAGCCGTTTCAAAGTCATACACAATTCTGCTCAGATCAGAAATCATCTCTGTATATATATTGTCTCCAGAGCACAGTACACTAGCATGTCTACCACTAACAATGATACTCACCACCTCTACTTTCTCTTCAGTTAATACTTTCTGGTCTTTGTATCATGCAGAAATGGGTCATTGTGCATATAGGACCAAGTTGTCTTTAATAACGCCTATACTGTTCACTAATTGAAAAAAACAAACAAATAAAAACACCAAAAAACCCCACCAAACATAGCATGAAAGCAGAGATTTTGAATGTCATATTTTAGTATGAAGACAGTAAAATTTGCATTTAATTTCTTCCCTTGATTTTGTAAATTTAAAAGCATTTTTGGTGAAAAAGGATATCTGTCAAGCTTTTTACAAGTAGCCATGGCATACACTTTAATTCTTACAACAAGTGAAAACAAGTTTTTCTTTTCTAAAGTTTTCTACTGAAATATTGTAGACCTCACCACAAGTGCATATGCATCTTTCAGGAATTTGGCAAAGCAGCTAGAGAAACTGTAATGAACACAGGTGCAGATGTTCCCCAATTTTGTATTTGAACCCAACAGAACAAGTAGATATCAAGGAAGAAAAAAAATTGGGCTTGCCAGCAGCATTTATATGGCTACGGGGAAGCTAAAACTTTCACTAGAGCAGCTTTGGCATGCTTAATGGTTTGGGTTGGCAGAAGGTAAAATGTTTATAAGCTATACTTGTCAGACCCCCACCATGTTTTGCTGCCCACCATAAGGTCTATCTAGACAGAGATACAGGCTCCTTTACAGTCTATGACCCTCCTAAGGAATGCAGAATATTAGGATAATATTATTTTCCAGTTCATCACCACAATGTGGGATGTACTTGTGAACCTGGGTTCTTGAAAAGATTCATGTCTCTCTAGTTCAGGCTTACCCATAGTAACCTCTTTCAAGCTCTGCTCTTATTATTTACTCAGTCTCTTTTTACATACTTGCCTGACCAAGTAACAAGAAAATTCCCTTTCCAAGGCTCCAGTTTACAATCACCTCTATTCGAGCAGGTCACCCGCTTTTCCAGAAGACATTACTTGCTACACCAAAAGATATTAATTCCTTTTGCAAATAATTACTTCCAAATTACAGGATCTTACAATATGGTGGGTTTGATTTGTTTAGTTTTTTAATCTAAAAATCATTCTGAAATTACACTTATCTTCTGCATCTGAGTATTACAAAAATTTGATTAGTCACCGATCTACTAATATTATGTTGATGTTCTACACTGTAATTTCCTTTCCACAAGGTAACTCTGTTTTTAAGGACTATAAGATGGGTCATTCTTTTTCTACTTTTCAAGATACTGTGGAACACTTACATAAGCAAATTTTCATATGAAAAGTCTTAGCATATGTGTAACCATTATTACCTGAGGCCTAAGAGAGAAGAGCAGCCAACTAGAGAAATATGAAAGCCCAAAAGGGGAGTAGCCTTCCAAAAATCGAGCAGAGAAGAAGTAGAGTTGAGCAGTGGGATGGTCTGTGAGAGGTTTAAATTATATACCATACATAATCATATTTAGGGACTATTTGTATTAAAAAGTAGTTGCATCATAAAGCTGAGTGAGGTCCATATTTAAAAATTAAGTTACAAAGCAGGGTAAATGAGTTATAACAAAAAACACCTCAGGTAAATTGTCCGTTCTAATGATATAGTTGCTAGCAGACAGAAGATTCAGAAGGCCAAAGTGGAAAGGCAGGAAGACTTCTTAGAAACATCCTTGACATCACAGTCTTTATATATGCGTGTGACATGCGGAAAACGGACTCCACAATCTGTAAGATTGTAAAGTAGGTATGTTTATTCAGTGCCGGGCGGCACGTGAGGGGGGGTAGTCCCACCAAAGTCATACACGTCCCACGTGGCATCCTGCTTCAAACTTATACAGATAAGTGTTACATATATATGAGATTTCCCAACACACCTATACATATGGATGACCTATCCCCGCTTCGTATTGAAATTAGTTCCAAGAAGTGATTTCCATAGACTCCTCCCGATTACGCTTGCGCAGTGCCTCCTCGTGGTGGTCGTCGAGATGAAGGCTGATAGCTCCTCTTCATCACCACCAGTAATCTCTTGCTCTTGGGCAAACTCAGTTGCTCCCTGGCTCTTGCTTTAGGATAGGTTTTAACAGGTCCTTAAGGCAAGTTTCCGATCTTTATCAGGGGCTGTCCTTTGTGAGGAGCTGCAAAACTTCCTGTCTCACTTAATTTACAGAATAGTTAACAAATCATTAAGCCACACCTTTGAGTCACACCTGCTAATTCAATTCCTCGGGCCATACAACGTCTTATCTGTTAAGATTCCCTTAACTCCTCTCACATGGTTCTCAGTAGTGCGATACTCCTACTGAAGAGTGAGAGGTGGCTGGCTTCCTAGGAGAGAGGAACAACTAGGAATGTGTCATAGAATCAGAGAATTGTTATGATTGGAAGAGACCTCAAAGATCATCAAGTCCAAGTGTATAACCAAAGCCACCATGCCCACTAAACCGTGTCTCAGAGCGCCACATCTAAACGTTTTTTTGAACACCTCCAGGGAGGATGAGAAATGGAAGGGGAGGACTTAAATGTATTATTGTTGTGCTTTGGAGAACACATAATTAATTTTTGTATGTTTACCTTACTTCCTTTTTGTTTCTCCTTCTTATCTTTTGGTAAGGTACTCTTTGGTTAAGACTTTTCATTCAAGCTCTTAGAATGCAGAAATGTGGCTCACAAACTTGATACGGTATTTATGGACAACCCATAGAAATTGAATGTGGTCCTCACTGTTAAGCAAAGCATGGCAGAAAAGCTGTACAAGTAAAAACAGAATTCCTGAAGGCAATAAATCTAACAGTCACTATGAAGATTACAGAAAAAGGTGTATACTAGGTAGTTATCCAAGAGTGTACTCCCCTTATTGACACTGGAATTCTCACATGCTTTATCTCAATCTCTTAAAATGGAAGTGCACTCACCTATTTAATTTTCATGTTCATTACACAACGTCAAATACAAAGTCAAATATTTTTAATGTCATTTAAGAACTTGAGAAAGGGCAGCAATGTTGCTTAACTCCCAAAATACTAGGCATTATCAGTTGCAGTACCAGTATTCAGACAAATGGCTACTAAAGAGATAGCTAAGTCACTCCTAGACTAGAGCTGTAACGTTAGATTGATTTAAGATAACCTGCTCATGATCAGTCACATGAAATACTACAGTACAATTCCAGAAGATAGAGCTTGTTTAATTTCAAATGCAGATAACAATAAATTAGGTGAAGATAGTATTGTTTACTAAAGTTAGGTATGCAATTGAAACACAAAGCTGAGATGTCTACTAGAAGGAAAGTTTGGTGTGTTTGAGTATTAGTACTGTTCTGTACTCTAATTCTTGGTTTCTTGCTAAATAAATTCCTGTAAATACACCAAGTCTTACTGCAGTCTTGTGGCAGAGTTAGAAAGAACTAATTCAGGAGTAATGTTCATAAAAATGGGGAAAATATAAACCAAAAATGCTATATAGTTATGCACAACTGCAAACCTTATGGGTTTGACAATTTTCAGGGGACTAGAATGGCATTTAAAAAAAAAAAAAAAAAAAACACAAAAACAAACAAACAAACAAAAACCCGAAACCAAACCAAAACAAAAAAAGGTGGTTTTCTTGTCTCAGATGGTTAATGTTGCAGGCTGGAAGTTGTTTGCTAATAGATGCTGCATCTGAGCTACCAGACTGCTTCAGCAGCCTATTGGGAGAACAAAAAAATCCTCTAGCCTTTTTTCAGACTTACTGGTATCGCATGGTGAGAGGTTAAGAGATACAGAAACTGTTCTTTTTCATCCTACCAGAAGAGTTTTTAACATGGTGAAATCTTATTCAACATTTTTCTGGTTGGTCAGAATGAAGCCATTTGCCTTCTCAGGATATGTTGGCATCAGCCAGTGGCATTTGACGAGCTTCTTTTGGCATAAATAAATAAATAAATAAATAAATAACTTATTCTAGTATGTTAGAGCTCAGAACTGCCTCAGGAAAAAAAGAAATGTTTAGCTAAATATGTCATAAGTTCCAAGTACTTTTAGAAAGGCAAGAAAGTAAGATTGGTCTTGATCAGGAGAAAATGAAGAAATGGGAAAAAAACTCAAAATAGCAGGAAGATACTATTCATATATTCATAGATGAAGATTGAATATTATTCTACACAACAAAGCTGTCTTTTTAACTTTTTTTACCTGTAGTTTAATTTTCAATAGCACATTAAAGACAAAATTTGGATGAAACTGCTTCACATATAAATTGCAACAACAGAGTTTGTTCCTTGTCTTGACCTGCCTCATAACCTAGAATTTGGAGTTGTATTTGTTGGACAAAGTAAAATGAATGAACAGCACAGTTTTGAGCAAGATTTAATGTTCTATTCATCTTTCTTGGACAGGCAGATGTTATAACAACATGATCTGTTCTGATTTATTGTACCAAAACTGGAGGCTTAACTGATGGGATATTAAAACAAAGATGACCATTATCTTTTAGGAAAGGAAATAGAAAACCTTTAATGATTGAGCTGACAATCTTCAAAGTCATTAGAGACACTGATAGGAACATTTTCACCATGGTATATAGATACTAGCTGTCATAAATTAGTATTACCTAATGTCAAATTCCCACTCACCATACTGAAATGTAGCCTTTGTAGAGACTGTATATACCCTTCACACATACAGGATTCTGTTCTTATGAGATGTTTCTTTTAAAGGGATAAACTTCTGTTTTACTCTCTGATATCCATCTTTTCAGAGGTAGGAAGCATAAACAATATTTATAAGACTCGGAACACCACATCCACACAGATCAAGAAGCCCTCAGTAACGTACCTCGGAGAGTACTACATCTTCTGTTCTGGGAGCACAGTCTTCCTGAAACAGATCACTGGGAAGTGATGTGCCAGGAGAGAGGATGGTGTGGTCCTCTCTGGTTACACCTTAATGTGAGACAATGATAGGTTATGTGATAAAAGCTCACAAACTCATCTGCACATCCGCAAAGGAGTTCAGAGAGACAACGGCAAGAAGGGAAGCCTAATTAATGCTCTCCCCTGCCTTCTCGCAGGCCCATTATCACAGCAGACCCATTGGCCCGTCAAAGGCCCATCTCCACAAACCCAGAGAAGCACAGAGATGCACAACAGCAGTCAGGATCCCATATTAAGGAGTCATTAAGAGTGAACAAACATCTTGTCCAGACCCCTCCCAGAGCTATCACGAGAGCCATCATCCCCATTGTCCAGGTGTGTAACTCATCATGATGAGTCATCAGGAGCAACTCTTTGAATCACCTTTCAGACTAAGGGATCTGGGCTGTCTAAGGGTGTGGGACACATTATAGGATGAAGTGGAAGAGCAGTTCATGATTGCACAAGACTTGTTACAGGATGTTTAGGGGGGGAATCAAAAGCAGGAAAAGGGAGGGGTTTAGGTGGAGGAAGACTGAGGGAAAATGAAGAGTTAAGGGGGAAAATGGCCAGTTGAATGTAAATATTCTTCTAGTCGGTATGCTTGTCTGGTTGTTGGGACTTGGGAAGCCAGCAGCTGGGAAGACTGGGATCCAAGAAGAGCTACTTGACAGACTGAGGATCTGAACTCAGCAGCTGGAAGAATCCATCTCATGCATACATGTACGTATTTTCACTATTGGATCTCTATCCCGCTAGCCAGAGACAGGAGCAGGATGAGGTTGTTGGTGCTGTCAGCAATTGTGTGAGTGATGTGTGTTTCCATCTGTGATCTTGAAACAAAAGGGTGAAATCTTTGCTTTAGGTAATGCAAAGTTGCCTCCGCCAGCATAGATAAGGAGGACAGGAACCACATTCTATGCAGGCTCTATCAGGCAAGGGACATCAGAGTTGATACCTTGAAGATAGTGGCCCAGGACAATTCAGCAGTTTCAGAGGAAGGTGAAAAACCTACTGTGAAGAAGACTGCTTCCTTCCTCCCAAAAGACCCCTGCCTGCGACCCAGGTGGGATTGCACAGGTGTAAAGGGGAGGGAGCCTGTGATACTGAATTCCTGGAACTAATCATAATATCCCTGCCTATTTCTTGGAAATCTAATGAATATATATACCTATGTGGGTTAAATACCTGGGTTTTTGCTCTCTGGGGTGTGCAAGTTTGGAGGAGCGATCCCCCTTGCACCCGGTGCCAAAATAAACATATCTGTTTCCGCACGTGAATCTGTGCCACCATCTGTGTATATGCATAAATATGTGGTATATGTGCCCTGTGTACATGCATCTGCTGGAAATACATCTTCAGCCTCCCTAGAGGTTGCACATGGGGACATGGAGTGGCACCAGCCTCACATCTCTCAGGATGTTGGATCTCGCATGTTTTCCGCTAACACAGCATACTTTAAAAAATATTTTAAAATATTATGATCTGCAGATCCTGAAAATATTTTAGCTATATGTTGTTATTGAACATAAAATATGTTTAGTAATACATTCAGTATTAATAAATCTATTACCAACTTCTCAGAATTATGAAAAGAGCTCATGATTTAAATGTCACATTTCTTTTTTTCTTTTTCTAAAGGGTTAGAATTGTATGAATCCCTGCAGGTTCCCTCTGAGTTTTAGTTTCGTTCCAAAGGAAAGCCCACCAACAGGTGGGTTTTTTTTCTGCTCTCCTGATATGTATCTTTTTGTTTGCTTGTTTTTCAAGTAGTCTGGAAGATTTTTCTTGGGAACAGAGGCATAAAGAAGATGAGCACTAAGGGAGAAGAGGTTTTGCAGTTCTGATACAAAGATCGGTAACATCCAAACCCCCTTGCTTTCTAACTTTCCTCACCAAAGTGGGAAGCAAGGTGCGGCTGGGTAAGGAGTCCGATATAATGAAACCACTAAGCAGGCATTCTTTGCAGCGCTGGGCAGCACTGGGGGTGGCTCCACCATGAGTGCTCCAACGATTTGATAAACTTTCAGACATTATATACCATAGCGTTATACATATTCATAGGACTTCCAAGAGCTCATTTACATAAACATGAGACTTCCTGGAACTCACTGATATATGCAAATGTCTGATCCACATTCGCAGTCATCTTCCCTGGTGGTCTTTTGCCTTGGCTCATCACCGTCCCAAATTCCTTATCTTGGTTCCTTATCTTGGTCTGGATTGGTGTCTTTTGGTTTCTTTGTGCTCCTCAGGATGTATCAGTCACAGTTGCAAATATGATGTCCTTAGGTGCACTCTTGTCTGAGTTGTCTAAAGTGAGATTGACCTGGAGCCTCCCCACCTCACAGCCATTCCAGCCATTCCCCCAAGGCCCTTCCTTTCTTTAAATGAGTAACTAAGATATTTACAACATCTTCCTTGTTTGGGGGGCTTTTAACTCTTCAGTTCTATGAACAATCTCATTTCCTGTTCATAAACCTTTACAAGGTTTTAATGCTCCTGACTTTATACCTGTATCTTAGTTTAAGACAATTTTTAGGACCTTACAAATATTTTTCACAGCCTAGTTTTTTAATGTCCCTGTATCTGAACAACTAATATCAATTTAAAATGTTCAGGGCAGGTCTGAACATATATATATAAAATTATTCTTTCTTATAGGAAAAGGGACAGAAAGGGACACCTAGGGTTTTTACTATACTAGGTATAAAGACTGGCTTTATAGATAATGTTAATTTCAATATTAATTAATAACAAGACAGTTTCACTTA
>NW_009600965.1:0-877 GCF_000690535.1 Cariama cristata
GCAGTTATTTTACAGAAGGCAAGTTGAAAAAGTTTGAGAAAAATCCATAGAAATTAAAAAGCAGCTTGTTTCTCGTTTCGGTTGTCTTATTTTGACAGTACCTCCAGCATTTGCAGGTTTAATTTCTCTTTCAAGCTAGAGGCATAAAGCAAAATGCCAAAGAAAAACATTTTGTCCAGCCTCAGCTAGTAATTTTGAGGTAATTACAGTGCTGGATGTTCAGCCTGAAGTTTCCCAGATAATTAGAGGTTTAGGCTAGCTGCCTTTCTTTAGTAAGTATTTCAATTCCAACTTATCTCTGTTAAAATAACCCCCAAACCACACAGAGAACAGCATTCCCTGGGTTAGAGAACAGATTTTGTCATGCAGCCCTGTACACCTATAGCTTTCCTAGAAAGCTAGGTAAATAAACTAAACTAGTTATTCTGGGTTAGAGAATGGCTCTGTATGATAAAGCATGGCATTAAAGTATTTCTGAGGCCACAGAAATCAGTTACTCCGTTTATTTTAAAATACGATATCAGCACCAGAAAGGCAGTCACAGTTCATCTTATCAGGTGCTTCTATATTAAGAACCAGCGTGATGCACAGAGAGAACGGCCGAGGTGAGTTTTGCTGTGCCGCGTTACAGCCCTAGGCTTGTCGGCCTGCAGGCAGTTTGGCGTCCCCTGCCAGTCTTAGGTCACAGACACCAGTGCACAGAAACAGCAGAACTGAGGACCCCCTTCCACACCGGGTGCGCTGAATGGGATCCCGGTGCATGGCGTCAGACTTGTTTCAAAGGGAGCACCCCCCTCCAGCGCACGCTGCCTGAATCCAGGTACAAAGACCAGGCAACTCTGCTCCTAGAAAGACCCTTTCCAAAGCACTGAACCGC